>NC_068913.1:23030303-23333333 GCF_023091745.1 Budorcas taxicolor | reverse complement strand
TGGTGATGGACAAGGAAGCCTGGTGTGCTGCAGTCCATGGGGTTGCAAAAAGTCAGACACGACTGAGTGACTGAACTGAACTGATGTTCAGTGCATGCCAGGGAAATTTACTCAAGTGAGTTAAATAATTTCCCATAAATTACATATTACATTAGGATGCCACAGTCTCTTTTTCTAGGCCTCCTTCTACTCTGCCTCACCAGCTTCTAAAGGAAAACAAGGTCATTCAGATAAACCAGTTGTCTTTTTCTCCTCTCACCATTGCTAATCTTTAGTGTGCTTGATTTCTCAGAACACATGAAAGCCTCTCACAGGAGGAATAAGGGTAGATAAATTTTATGCATAATCATAAAAAAACCTCTCATGATGAAAACTGGGAAGTGATAACAATGAGAACTGCAAACAGGGAAAGCAAAAAAAGAGGCAACAAGCATCATGAAATAATGTTTGCACCAGTGTGATAAAAGCACAAAGAAGGGTCAGTCAAAACATAACAGCTGGAAAAAGTAATCATGAACCGATACAGGAGAAAAATGATGATTTAGGGAGGACTTCCTTCTAAAGCCAACCGGGCGTAATTAACATGACCACAAGCCTGTTAGTTTCTTGTGAATAGAAAGTAAAACAAAACCCTGTTTTTACACATTCTGATGGCAGTAAATGACACAGGCATACATCTGACTCACTCTTCATTGACAACATTAGGATTCCTCAGTGAACGGATATTCTTTAAGCATCAGTCTAAAAGATTACGCATCATGACTAGACCTTTTTCCCCTCCTTTCAGTTCAACAATGACCACATATGCTAATGGGTAGTTGATAATAGCCACTGGGACAATACGCTCAACTGTGACCTTTAATTGTCTCATAGAAGCCAAAAAGGGAAAGCCGGCTAATATTTTTTTTTTAATCAGCCAAGTACTTTCATTACTCATTTCATGGAATTCATTACTCACAAATTTATAAAAATATAGAAGCTTCAAAATGGGTTGAATCTTGAAGTTAGTTTACTCAAGCTTCCTTTTCTTAAGTGTACAGAACATGTTAAATCGTGAATTGATGTCCAGTGTAGACGAGGGAAAATCAGGTCAGTCTTGTTGGTAGACTACTCTAATTAAATGCTGAGAGCTCTGATGAGGTACCATCTGCAGGCTCTGTCTGCTTCTGCGGTCTCCGAGGGAAGGTGACCTGAAAGTGCTTCCATCTGTGGGGAGAATGGCACTGTTTACTAGCAGACCCGGCAGCTAACTGTACCTCAGAGAAAAATTTAAAGGAGATTCTCTTTGTTCAGAAATCTAATGCAGATTCTAGGTATCAAAGAGGAAAGCCTGGGAAGTGCTGCTAATGAGCTAACAGACAAATACATAAATATTTGTCTTGTGAACATGTATTTATTCACTTGTGGGTGTCTGTGTGAGAGAGAGAACATGTGTACAGGTTAATAAAATGCATCCCTTCATTAATTCTCAAGTAACAAAGAATCAGATCTTGCTAGAGGAAGTCCTAAATTTTACCCTTTAACTGCACAAGGTGAAAAGACTATCTTGAAAGACTTTGAGTTGGGATGATACAGTAAAATTCTCACGCAGACTTGATGGTTCATATAGCATGTCAGCACTCTCTGGTAAATAAATATTCAGTATGTTTAGACAGTAGGCTAGGGCAATGGGAGCTAGAAGAAACAGCCTTTCTCTTTGGACAGATTCTGATAATGATTATTAGAATGATGAAGATAGTATACATGAGCCAGATTTTCTTAATATCTTTTTCTGGAACAAAAGGTAAAATATATAAATACAAAATAAAATACACTGAGAATTTAAACAATACTTTGTATGAGCATATGGGTATATTTGTACAAACCTATTCACACTAGATGATAAATTGCATTATTGAATGACAATAATTGTTTTGTTTAATTTTTTTTTCCATTATGTTTTGAAGAAAGTAAATGCACCATTCCTGGTGGTTCAGTCAGTAAAGAATCTGCCTGCAATAAAGGAGACCCAGGTTTCATCTCTGGGTCGGGAAGATCCCCTGGAGAAGGGAATGGCTACCCACTCCAGTATTCTTGCCTGGAGAATTCCATGGACAGAGGAGCCTGGTGGGCTACAGTTCATGGGATCACAAGAGTCAGACATTACTTAGCGACTAAACTACCACCACCACCACAAGCAGAATTAAATTTACAGAAGTAATAAATATGGTTCTGTATATATTTAAGGACATGCAGATAAATTTTTAAATAAACCATATTCTTTGAAATATGCTTTTATATACAGTTTCATTTAAGATTTTCTTTAATCTTTTAATGAATTTTTACTCATATATTGAGTTAATTCTATCTTTTAAAAACATACAGTACAAAAAATAAATTTTAGTGTTTAGAAAGAAAAGGTCAGGAAGAAGAGAGTGATTAGGAAGAGACAGAGAATGCATGAAGAAAAAATTGAAGAGGAGATTGAACAGTCAAAAATTACTGATTGATAAAAGAGAGGGGAGGGAGAGACAGAGAGGAAGAGGGGCAGAGAAAAGAAGAGGAAGGGAGAAAGAGGTTTGATGGAGTTAATGAAAGAGAAGAAGAAAAAAAACAGGAGCAAAAAGAGGAGCAAGAAGAAAAGGGGAATAAACTATAAAATGATGCCATACAAGGACATAACTGGAATAAATGGAAGGCCTAAAAAGTCCTACAGTCTGTATGTGCAGGTACCTTTATGTACTACTTTAGGAAATATTACTAATTTCTAATATAACTATATAACAGTATGTGAGAAATTTAGATTTGAAGTTAAAAGTGAATCAGCAATAAGTTACCTAACACCATTCTTATGGCCATGGAACAACAGACTGGTTCTAAACTGGGAATGGAGTACATCAAGGTTGCATATTGTCACCCTGATTGTTTGAATTAAATGCAGAGTGTGTAATGTCAAATGCCAGGCTGGATGAAGCACAGCTGGAATCAAGATTGCCAAGAGAAATATCAATAACCTCAGATACTCAGGTGACACCACCCTTAAGGCAGAAAGCAAAGAAGAATTAAAGAGCCTCTTGATGAAAGTGAAAGAGGAGAGTGGAAAAGTTGGCTTAAAGCTCAATATTCAAGAAACTAAGATCATGGAATCCAAATGATCCATGGTAAATAGGTGGGAAAATGATGGGAACAGTGAGAGATTTTTTTTTTTTTTTTGCTCCAAAATCACTGCAGATGGTGACTGCAGCCATGAAAGTAAAAGATGCTTGCTCCTTGGAAGAAAAGCTATGACCAACCTAGACAGCATATTAAAAAGCAGAGACGTTACTTTGCCAACAAAGGTCCATCTAGTCAAAACTATGGTTTTTCCAGTAGTCATGTATGGATGTAAGATTTGGACTATAAAGAAAGCTGAGTGCTGAAGAAATGATGCTTTTGAACTGTGGTGTTGGAGAAGACTTTTGAGAGTCCCTTGGACTGCAAGAAGATCCAACCAGTCCATCCTAAAGGAGATCAGTTCTGAATATTCATTGGAAGGACTGATGCTGAAGCTGAAACTCCAAACTTTGCCTATCTGATGCGAAGAAACAGCTCATTGGAAAAGATCCTGATGCTGGGCAAGATTGAAGATGGGAGGAGAAGGGGACGACAGAGGATGAGATGGTTGTATGGCATCATTGACACAATGGACATGAGTTTGAGTAGGCTCCAGGGGTTGGTGATGGACAGGGAAGCCTGGCGTGCTAGAGTCCATGGGGTAGCAAAGACTAGTACATGATGAGCAACTAAACTGAACTGAACTGATTCTTTTGAACTGATATAACTTTTGAAAAGGATGGTGAATACTTTTTACTTTGATTTTTATGCCAAAATAGTTTCCTCATTAGCCTATAACACTGGGTCACTAAGGAAAACTATGTGTGAAATTTCAAAACCAGATAAACTACTATTATAAACGGTTATAAGCACATTTTCTTCTTTTATGATAGGAATAGAATTTAAGGTATATCATAGCTTGTTCTAGGGCTTCCCAGGTGGTGCTAGTGGTAAAGAACCCTCCTGCCAATGCAGGAGAAACAAGCAATGCAGGTTCGATTCCTAAATCGGAAAGATCCCCTGGAAGAGGGCACGGCAACCCACTCCAGTATTCTTGCCTGGAAAATCCCATGGACAGACAAACCTGGCAGGCTGTGGTCTGGCCAATAGGGTTGCAAAGAGTCAGACATGACTGATGTGACTTGGCAAGCAAGCGTAGCTTGTTCTAAACAAAACAAATTGAATGGATCAATGTAATTCTCCGAATATAAAGGAGGAATACACTCCCACCTCATCTTTGGTATACTGTAGAAGAACCTACCTGAATTGACAGGATCTGACATAATGGTGAGTGTCTTGCTTGGAGGAGAGAGGCTGAGACATGGACCTTCCGGGTTCAAAGCTAGGAACATATTTTCAATGAATAGAGGTAACTGCAATCAAACACAGAGTTAAGAACACTTGGACCTGGGAAAGTTCCTTGAAATATAAGGGAGGATAATGTTTGTCTGTATTACTCAGGAACCCAGTTCAGCATCTAGCCCTTCAGAGAGCAGCGATGAACATTCTGACCGTGTGGGAAAAGGCCACCATAAGGTGAATTGAGGTAGCTGGTCCCTAAAAATTAGTAGTGGTCTTAGTTTAACTGTGGGGTGACTCTCGTGATCACAACCATGGCACCAGTGCCAGTCCTCCCAATGCAACACCCATCAGAGACTCATCAGAGGCCAACATAGTGCAGAGAACTGAGATGTGTTCCGAAGACCTTTCCAGCATCCCTTCATCCAATAAAGGACCATGTGGCCTACTCACTAAAAGCTGCCAATCAAAGCCACACCCACATAACCATAAGTTTGTTTTCTGCATCTGTGGCTCTGCTCCTGTATTTTGTATCCTTTTTATTTTATATTCAACATATAAACAGGGGATAAGGGTGGAGGGATAAATTGGGAGATTGGAACTGGCATATACATATAAGTGTTGACTCATTGGAAAAGACCCTGATGCTGGGAGGGGTTGGGGGCAAGAGGAGAAGGGGACGACAGAGGATGAGATGGCTGGATGGCATCACCGACTAGCTGGACGTGAGTTTGGGTGAACTCCGGGAGTTGGTGATGGACAGGGAGGCCTGGCGTGCTGCGATTCATGGGGTCGCAGAGAGTCGGACGTGACTGAGCGACTGAACGGAACTGATGATAAAGTAGATAACTAATAAGAACTTGCTGTGTAGCACAGGGAACTCTACTCAGTGCTCTGTAATCACCGAAATGGGAAAAGAATCTTCGGAAAAAAGCGAACATATGTATAACTGATTCACTTTGCTGTACACGTGAAACTAACACAGCATGTAAAGCAGCTATATTTCAATAACAACTAAAAAATAAAATTGTGGAGAAAAGCCACAGCCACAGATGCTCCCAACAACATGGCCTTCGGGGTATGTAGCATCAGGCCCAGTAACGTATGCTGAGAGAGATGGTGAAGAGGCAGATGAGAAGACAGAGAAATATTTCAGAAAGAAAACGAGCCTGGGGGCCACGAAGCAGATTGCAGAGAGCTTGAGAAATCCGAATGGCAGGCGAATGGAGGAATGCAGGGTTGTGTAGAGAACCACAGAACAATATAGGGGTGAGAATTTAGAAGATGGTAGATGAATGGAGAGGGCTATGTTCAGGCCTTTGCAAATGTCCCTGAATTAATTACCAGGCAAGTAGAATGCTTAGAAAATCTATCATGGATTAAGTTTGGACTTTCTGAAAATTTGGCAGTTTATACCTGTCATTTAACACAAATTTAGAAATTATTATTTTACTCATATATCAATGAAACCTTGAGAATATATTTCCATCTTTATGAAATATATAAATAAGATGTCATCATTAGTGTTAAATAATGAAGGGTTTTTTTTTTAATGCCTTAAAATCTTGTTTGGATTTAACTAATTTTAGAATTTCTCAAGTCTTAAGAATTCTTTTTTAATTTCAAGTTCTTTGTAATATATATATATATATATATATATATATATATATATATGGCATGTGACTAAATTTTTAAATTTTATTCAGCCTGATCTAGCTCTGTCATTTCTATACCCACATAATTACTTATAAGATTAATTCAAAGAAAATACTCTTTACCATGGCAACTAAAAGAATAAAATAATCTCAAACAGATTTTACTAAGAAACATGCAATATCTATATAAAGAAACACTAATGTGGCGCTAGAGGTAAAGAATTTGCCTGCCAAAGCAGGAGACACAAGAGATGCGGGTTCGATTCCTGGGTGGGGAAGATCCCCTAGAGTAGGAAGTGGCAACCCACTCCACTATTCTTGCCTGGAGTATTCCATGGACAGAGGAGCCTGTCGGGCTACAGTCCATGGGGCCCCAAAGAGTTGGACATGACTGAGCTCCTGAGCACACGTTATTGGGGCTTCCCTAGAAGCTCAGTCAGTAAAGAATCTGCCTGCAATGCAGGAGACCGGGGTTGCATCCCTAGGTCAGGCTTATCTCCTGGAGAAGGAAATGGCAACCTGCTCCAGTATTCTTACCTGGAAAATCCCATGGACAGAAAAGCCTGGTGGGCTACAGTCCATGGGGTACAGGGGTCAGATGTGACTTAGAGACTAAACTACAAAAATTCTATTAGAAGACATAAAAAAGAACCAAACATCAACCAGGTTTCTGGATATAAAACATTATTGTCTTAGAACTAGCCTCCAAATTTACACAAAAATATAAAAAATATATTTTGTGAGAAGTCAAGCTAGGTGATTTTAAATTCCCTGAGGAAAAAATATTAAAATGCAAGAGAACATAAAACTTTTGCGAAAGGTATTGCCATCATGAAACTGTATAGTACAGACTTAGCATGGTGGTGGTGGTGGTCTAGTTGCTCAGTCCTGTCCAACTCTAGGACGCCACGGATGTAGCCCTCCAGGCTCCTCTGCTCATGGGATTTTCCAGGCAAGAATTCTGGATCAGCTTGCCATTTCCTTCTCCAGGAGATCTTCCTGACCCAGGGATGGAACCTGCGTCTCCTGCATTGGCAGGCATATTTTTTACCACTGAGCCACCTCAGTCCTGCTCACCTTGGTGCTGGTACATAAAAGACTGAAGAGTCCAGAAGAAGATCTCAATAGCTCTAGGAATCTGTAACTGATAAATTTTGTATATCACATCAGTAGAGAGAAAATATTATTTAATAATTGATAAGGCATGCTGCAGTCCAAAGGGTCACAAAGAGATACAACTCAGTGACCGAATGAAAACAATAACAACTAATGGAACATTAAGTAACCATGTTGAAGAAAAATTAAAATTTAGATCCTTATCTAATACCTTTTTACACTTTTTCCCTACTTCAACATTGAACCTCTCTCTGTGTCAAAACACAGACACTTGAAGCATCAGAGATGACATCTCAGCAGAGATCCAGGGAATTTACCAGCAAAAGCATCACCTCCCATCCCCACCCACCTACCGTTTCCAAAGATGGCTGTTTGCCAATCAGTGTGTCATAAAGGATGTATTTTCCTTGTGGACTTTTGACACACTTTGTGCTATATATCTGCCCCTTGCTTAAGGAAAATTCCTTATAGGTCAAAGCCCTTGTGCATGTTTCATGTTCAAGAATACGGTCTCCCTAAATATCTGGCAAAGTTGTAGATTCTATCACTTCATTAATGCCCCATTTATGTGACAATTATTGAAATGAAACTAAACACACTAAAATTAGAAGCAATATGTGACTGCAAGGTAAACTGATCTTTTTAAAGACAATGCTCAATGGGAAACAGAAAAAAAGACAGTAATACAGTAAATTTCAGATATCTACTCTTATTCTTTGTCCCCCCAGGTGAATGCCTCTTGTAATTAACCAAACTATAGTTTAATATTTTATACCCTATGCTACATAATGAATTAGAGATGGACTCAGAGTGTATATATTTTAACTTCTGTCAGAGATATAAAGGAAATGAAATATATATATATCTGTTCAGTTCAGTCACTCAGTCGTGTCTGACTCTTTGTGACCCCATGGACTGCAGCACAACCAGCCCCACTATCCATCACCAACTCCCGGAGTTTACTCAAGTTCATGTCCATTGAGTTGGTGATGCCATCCAATCATCTCATCCTTAGTCGTCCCCTTCTCCTCCCACCTACAATCTTCCCCAGCATCAGGGTCTTTTCAGATGAATCAGTTGTTTGTATCAGGTGGCCAAAGTATTGGAGTTTCAGCTTCAGCATCAGTCCTTCCAATGAATATTCGGGGCTGATTTCCTTTAGGATGGACGGGATGGATCTCCTTGCTGTCCAAGGGACTGTCAAGAGTCTTTTGCAACACCACAATTCAAAAGCATCAATTCTTTGGTGCTCAGCTTTCTTTATAGTTCAACTCTCACATGCATACATGACTCCTAGAAAAACCATAGCTTGAGTAGATGGACCTTTGTTGGCAAAGCAATGTCTCTGCTTAATATGCTGTCTAGGTTGGTCATAGCTTTTCTTCCTAGGAGCAAGTGTCTTTTAATTTCATGGCTGCAGTCACCATCTGCAGTTATTTTGGAACCCCCAAAAATAAAGTCTGTCAATGTTTCCACTGTTTTCCCATCTATTTGCCATGAAGTGATGCCATGATCTTAGTTTACTGAATGTTGAATTTTAAGCCAAATTTTTCACTCTCCTCAAGAGGCTCTTTAGTTCTTCTTTGCTTTCTGCCATAAGGGTGGTGTCATCTGCATATCTGAGGTTATTGATATTTCTCCCAGCAATCTTGATTCCAGCTTGTGCTTCATCCAGCCCAGCATTTCTCATGATCTACTCTGCATATAAGTTAAATAAGCAGGGTGACAATATACAGCCTTGACATACTCCTTTCCCAATTTGGAACCAGTCTGTTGTTTCATGTGCAGTTCTAACTGTTGCTTCTTGACCTGCATAGAGATTTCTCAGGAGGCAGGTCAGGTGGCCTGCTATTTCCATCTCTTTCAGAATTTTCCACAGTTTGTTGTGATCCACACAGTCAAAGGATTTGGCATAGTCAATAAAGCAGAAGTAGATGTTTTTCTGAAACTCCCTTGCTTTTTTGATGATCCAATGAATATTGGCAATTTGATCCCTGGTTCATTTGCCTTTTCTAAATCTAGCTTGAACATCTGGAAGTTCACGGTTTATGTACTGTTGAAGCCTGGCTTGGAGAATTTTGAGCATTACTTTACAAGTGTGTGAGATAAGTGTTACTGTGTGGTAGTTTGAGCATTTTTTGGCATTCCCTTTCTTAGGTATTCAAATGAAAACTGACCTTTTCCCGTCCTGTGGCCACTGCTGAGTTTTCCAAATTTGCTGGCATATTGAGTACAGCACTTTCACAGCATCATCTTTCAGGATTTGAAATAGCTCAACTGGATTTCCATCACCTCCACTAGGTTTGTTTGTAGTGATACTTCCTAAGACCCACTTGACTTCACATTCCAGGATGTCTGGCTCTAGATGAGTGATCACACCATTGTGATTATCTGGGTTGAGAAGATCTTTTTTGGATATTTCTTCTGTGTATTTTTGCCACCTCTTCTTAATATCTTCTGCTTCTGTTAGGTCCATACCATTTCTGTCATGGGTACAATAAACTGCCCATCTTTGCATGAAAATTTCCCTTGGTATCTCTAATTTTCTTGAAAAGATCTCTAGTCTTTCCCATTCTATTGTTTTCCTCTATTTCTTTGCACTGATCACTGAGGAAGGCTTTCTTTTCTCTCCTTGCTATTCTTTGGAACTCTGCATTCAAATAGCTATATCTTTCCTTTTCTCCTTTGCCTTTCACTTCTCTTCTTATCATAGCTGTTTCTAAGGCCTCCTCAGACAACCATTTTGCCTTTTTGCATTTCTTTTTCTTGGGGATCATATTGATCACTGCCTCCTGTACAATGTCAGGAACCTCTGTCCATAGTTCTTCAGGTACTCTGTCTATCAGATATAATCCCTTGAATCTATTTCTCACTTCCATTATACAGCATTACGATATAATCATAAGGGATTTGATTTAGGTCATACCTGAATGGTATAGTAATCTTCCCTACTTTCAATTTAAGTCTGAATTTGGCAATAAAGTGTTCATGATCTGAGTCACAGTCAGCTTCAGTCTTGTTTTTGCTGACTGTATAGAACTTTTCCATCTTTGGCTGCAAAGAATATAATCAATCTGATTTCAGTATTGACCATCTAGTGATGTCCATGTGTAGTCTTCTCTTGTGTTGTTGGAAGGTGTTTGCTATGACCAGTATGTTCTCTTAGCAAAACTATATTAGCCTTTGCTGTGCTTCATTCTGCACTCCAAGACCAAATTTGCGTGTAACTCCAGGTTTTTCTTGACTTCCTATTTTTGCATTCCAGTCCCCTATAAGGAAAAGGACATCTTTTTTGGGTGTTAGTTCTAGAAGGTCTTGTAGGTCTTCAAAGAATCGTTCAACTTCAGCTTCTTCAGCATTATTGGTAGGGGCTGCTAAGTCATTTCAGTCGTGTCTGGCTCTGTGTGACCCCATAGACGGCAGCCCACCAGGCTCCCCCGACCCTGGGACTCTCCAGACAAGAACACTGGAGCGGATTGCCATTTCCTTCTCCAATGCATGAAAGTGAAAAGTGAAAGTGAAGTCACTCAGTCGTGTCCAACTCTTAGCGATTGCATGGACTGCAGCCCACCAGGCTCCTCTGTCCATGAGATTTTCCAGGCAAGAGTACTGGAGTGGGGTGCCATTGCCTTCTCCACTGGTAGGGGCATAGACTTCAATTACTGTGATATTGAATGACCTGCCTTCGAAATGAACAGAGACCATTCTGTCATTTATAAGATTGCATCCAAATACTGCATTTCAGACTCTTTTGTTGACTATAATGGTTACTCCATTTCTTCTAAGGCATTCTTGCCCACAGCAGTAGATATAATGGTCATATGAGTTAAATTCACCCTTTCTAGTCCATTTTAGTTTGCTGATTCCTAAAATGTTGATGTTCACTCTTCCCATCTACTGTTTGACCACTTCCAATTTGCCTTGATTCATGGACCTAACCTTTCAGATTCCTATGCAATATTGCCCTTTACAGCATCAGCCTTTACTTCCATCACCAGTCACATGCACAACTGTGTGTTGTTTTTGCTGTGGCTCTGTCTCTTCATTCTTTCTGGAGTTATTTCTCCACTGATCTCCAGCAGCACATTGGACACCTACTGACCTGGGGAGATCATCTTTCAGTGTCCTATCTTTTCACCTTTTCCTACTGTTTATGGGGTTCTCAAGGCAAGAATACTGAAGTGGTTTGCCATTTCCTTCTCCAGTGGACCACTTTTATCAGAACTCTCTACCGTAACCCGTCTGTCTTGAGTGGCCCTAAACAGCATGGCTCATAGTTGCACTGAGTTAGACAAGGCTGTGATTAGATTGGTTAGTTTTCTGTGATGGTGGTTTTCATTTTGTCTGCCCGCTGATGGAGAAGGATAAGAGGCTATGGAAACTTCCTGATTGGAGAGACTGACTGAGGAGGAAACTGGGTCTTGTTCTGATGGGTATGGCCTTGCTCATTAAATTTTAATCCAATTTTCTGTTGAAGGGCAGGGCTGTGTTCCCTCCCTATTATTTGGCCTAAGGCTAAACTATGGTGGAGGTAATGAAGATAATGTCAGTGTCTTTCAAATGGTCCCATGCATGCACTACTACATTCAGTGGCCCCAACCCGGCAGCGGGCCACCACCAACACATGCCTCCACTGGAGACTCCTGGACACTCACGGGCAAGTCTGGGTCAGTCTCTTGTGGGGTCACTGCTCCTTTCTTCTGGGTCCTGGTGCACACAAGGTTCTGTTTGTGCCCTTCAAGAGTCTGTTTTCCCAGTCCTGTGAAAGTTTTGGCGGCTCTGTGGTGGGGTTAATGGCGACCTCCTACAAGAGGGCTTATGCCATACCCAGGTCTATTGCACCTAGCCCGCGAGTGTCCAGGAGTCTTCTGCATCGGCACGGGTCTGCAGTGGCCTGCTGCAGGGTTGGGGCACTGAGTGTAGCAGTGCATGCATGGGACCTTTTGAATGAGGTCAACATTATCTTCATTACCTCCACCATAGTTTTGCCTCAGGTCAAAGAACATGGAGGGAACTAAATATATATTTAGTTCAACATATATAACTGTATAAAGGTCTGCTAAACAACAGAGCTTCAATTAATCTCTGCCTCAGTGCCCCTTTCAATGTAATCTGGAAAGAGAATTGTATTAGTACGCTAGTAAATGAGGGGAGTGAGATCAAAAGTAATCCACCCACTCCAATTATTGGCAAATTTACTTAATAGTATAGGGAAGCCTGTCATCCCACGGTCCATGGGGTCACAAAGAGTGGGATATGACTGAGCGACTGAGCAGCAACTTAATGGTTGAGAGATGAGTAATAGAAAATCACAACAGTTTCCATTAAATATATCTAACATAGAAGAGAAATATTGACTAAGCTGAGAAAATGCCTATTTTAGAAAGTAACTTTTAAAAATTCTTCATATAAGATGCGTAAAACCCCCCACATAAAACCAAACTAAACACACTGGCTGTGATAAATAAAAGAACAGATATTCATAAAGCCAAATAATTATGAAATCAAAGTTCTAATGTATAGATGGCTTAAAGTGGTTGAAATTATATTTTATTGATGAGTTTGGATAAAGGACAAATGCTTGTTATATGTGCATTGAAAAGGAGTATTTAGGATTTCATATTTATTATGATCTCAACTATGTAAAATATATATTTTCTTTGTGAGAGAAATCACCAAAATATTGAATGTAGTTATACATGAACATTTATTATAAGAGTTATTCACGAGTTTTCCTAAGTATCTTCCTATCTTTTAAAAATGACAACAGGTTTTACTTGTTTACTGGGGGTTGAGGTGGTATTTATTTAGTTTTTTGTTTGTTTGTTTAAACAGGCTTCATTCAGATTTCAGCAGCCTTGCCAATAATGCCTTTTTTCTGTCCCAGGACCCAAGGGTACAGCATCACCAAAGATACATTTGGTCACCGTGTCTCAGTCTCTCCAGGCTGTGATAGTTTCTTTTTTCATTTGTTTCTAATGGCTTTAATGTTTTGAAAGAAAAGTTGTCAAGTATTGTGTAGAGTATCTATCAACTCGCATTTGTCAGATGTTTTCTCCTGGTTAAACTGGGCTTATGTGTATTTCAGGAAAGAGAACCCCGGAAATGAAGTGCTTTCGTTCTATCAGATCAAAGGAGTATGTGACATCAACATTATTTATATTATTGATGAGGTTCATCTTGATCACTTTGATAAGTGTTGGATAACAGGTTTTTCCACAGTAAAGTTATTCTTTTCCCCTTTATAGGACAGAATTACTAAGTGAAGCCTGCACTCAAGGTGAGTTAAACTCTACCTCCTTAGGGAGGAATATCAAAAATTTGTGGACATTTATTAAAACCACTGCACTGATAAATAAATATTCCAAAGGAAACAATTTGAAACTAAGCAAGCATCCTGTTTTGTTTTGTTTTGTTTTTAACTAGGAGTTTTTTTAATAGTTAGAAAGAAAGAAAAAAATATCCCTTAAACATAAATCAGGGCTTCCCAGGAGGCGCTAGTGGTAAAGAACACATTTGCCAACCCAGAAGACTTAAGAAATGTGGGTTTGATCCCTGGGTCTGGAAGATTCCCTGGAGGAGGGCACGCAACACACTCCAGCATTCTTGCCTGAAGAATCCCATGACAGAGGAGCCTGGCAGGCTACAGTCCACAGGGTTGCAAAGAGTCAGATATGACTAAAGTGACTTAGCACGCATGCCTGCAAACATAAATCACCATATACTGTTCAAGATACAGTTGCAGAGTTTGCCCACACCTTCCTTCTCTGTGTTTTCCCAAAAGGACCCCTAGAAAAGCTAGGTTTTCTGCTTTTATTAAATGTTTAATGTTTCTTTTTGTATTTTACTATATGTCTGCAGTGTCCTCATAGGAAAAAATATAGAAACCATATTCTATTCTCATTCCTGATCTACTCCTGCAAACAAAACATCCTGTTAATATTTTTAGTCAGATTTCCATATGTAGAGTACAAAAGAAGTAATTTAGATTCCTATTTTGCCAAATCATCTGGAGAGCTATACAGCATCTATGCAAGCTTGTGAGCAGCACACACATACACACCCCATAATATCTGCAGTCCTGTTCTAAGCAACTTGTTCCGTATCCTACACATCTATTGTCTAGTCAATTCTGGATTTTATAGCAAATATACTATAAACTGAGTGGTTTAAACAGTAAACATTTATTTCTCACAGTTATGGAGGCTGGAAAATCTACAGTCAAGCCACCAGCACATTCAGTGTTTGGCAAGAACCAGCTTCCTGGTTCGCAGGCAGCTGTCTCCTCTATGCCCTCCTACTGCAGTTGGAGAAATAGAGCTCTCTGTGGCATCTTTTTGTAAGGATTCTTCTTTCATGACCTAATCATCTCCCGAAAGGCCCACCTCTGACTAGTACTATGGACTTCCCTGGTGGTCTGGTTCTTTGTGACCCCATGGAATGGTCCATGGATGCTCCAGGCCAGAATACTGGAGAGGGTACCATGCCCTCCTCCAGGATTTCCCAACCGAGGGATCGAACCCAGATCTCCCACATTGCAGGTGGTTTCTTTACCATCTGAACCACCAGGGAAGGCCCCTTGATGGTCCAGTGGTTAAGATTTTGTGCTTCCACTGCAGGGGAAGTGGGTTCAGTCCCTGGGTGGGGAAGATCCCCTGGAGAGAAATGGCAACCCACTCAAGTATCCTTGCGTGGAGAATCCCATAGACAGAAGAGCCTGGCAGGCTACAGTCCATGGAGTCACAAATAGTTGCACACGGTTGAGCATACACACCCTTTAAATACTATCATTTTGGGAATTAGGTTTCACAAATTAGTTTCCCCTCCCCCACCACAGGGGTGTCACAAACATTCAGTCTATAGCAATCATTGAATCAAAACATTTTTAGATTAATTTGGTAATCTTCATTTTTTTAAAAGTCTCCAATATATCTTTGGTTATTTGCAAGAATTGGGAATTTGTTGACCTAGATTGTGTTGCAATTTACCACACACATGGATGTAAGAAAATTAAGAGATAACGCCAAAAGATTTATAAAAATTGTATGGCATAACCAGATTCTATCTTCAAAATTTCACCTTGAATTAGTGAAAGATCCAGGAGAATAAATTCTTCCAAGCACATGTAATGTTTTTTGGCATATGTATGGACTATAAGTAACACAGATTTCCTGAGAAGATAGTTTTATGTTATATCACTTTCAGATTTTCAGTAGAATAGAGAGAAGTCCTAAAAGAACTGATATAATTATTTAAATACCAATCTAAGGGATATTTAAATGAGATTCCCAGGACTTGGCAGATTTTCGGAAAATTTTTATGTTGGCAGTTGCACATGCCCCCACAATCATGCCACTACCACTTTACCACCTCAAAGGGCTCAGCATGACAGAGATGATATTTTAGCAGTCCACAGGGGATGGAACAGAATCCCATTTCACAAATTACTCTTGCTTTTGGCAAGATGTCACTTCACCAACCAGAAATGAAAAATGTGGTCCTAGACAACAGCACAGTAATTCCTCAAAAGAATATTTGCATAATTTTATTTTTTAATTTGCATAAAAAATGAAATGCAGGCCAGCATGCAATTCTCAAAAGATCCCTCATCATTTCTTTCCTCAGTAACTCTTTTGCCAAGAATATCCTATGTGTCCATAGTAAACTTAATTGTTTGCTGGAACAGTGTTATTTATGAATTATATTCCATGAGTAAATTATGCAGACACTTTGATATTTATCATCTGGTGACTGGATGTAAACCACTGTGTCCAATGGAGTAATCCAGTATTAATAGTTGGCTGAACTGTTTAAAATGTTATAAGCCACAAAGGAAAACCAAGGTATTCTGCTTTTGGCATGAGTTATTAAAGATGTGCTTAGCAATCACCCACTTTATATTATTCAATATTAATAGAATGATTACTGAAACTAGCCCAATGTTCATGAAACAATTCAGCTTGTAATATGTAAATGTAAATTAAAGTAAAAGTAATATAACAATGATCACATTGGAAATGCTCCCTTGCCAGGATAACTGCAAAGATTTTTTTAAGCATGATAAGGAAGAAAATAATAATATTTTCAATAATAGGTTCACCCAAACAATGTCACCGTCCTCGTTAGTATAGTGGTGAGTATCCCCGCCTGACATGTGGGAGACTGGGGTTTGATTTCTGGATGGGGAGGCAACACACCCTTTGGATTTCCCTGTGGCTCAGCTGGTAAAGAATCCACCAGCAATGTGGGAGACCTGGGTTCAATCCCTGGGTTGGGAAGATCTGCTGGAGAAGGAAAAGCTACCCACTCCAGTATTCTGGCCTGGAGAACTCCAGGGACTGTATAGTCCATGGAGTCGCAGAGTCAGACCCAACTGAGGGACTTTCACTCACTCACCTACTCAAACAATGTCACCTAAATGGAACAGAAAGTAGACCTCTTTAGTCAGAAAATAGTGGAACAATTTTCTCTAATAAAGTCATCCCAGCACCACATTATTAGGCAGACATCATACTTAAGTACTACTCTGGAGGAAATAGAGGAAAAGAAGAAACTGGTCTGTAGCATTTGCTGATTTGTAAACACTGTCATTTTGGTGTTTAAGCTACCAATCTGACGTCATTAAACATGGGGTTGCAGAAAAAGATGTACAGAATCAGCCCTTCTGAGCTCCAAATGCTTTTCCAAGAGTGACATTTGAACCTGACTCTTATCCCTCTTAAGTTAAATCTGAGGGCTTCCCTGATAACTTCGTTGGTAAAGAATCCACCTGCAATGCAGGAGACCTCAGTTCGATTCCTGGGTCAGGAAGATCCACTGGAGAAGTGATAGGATACCCACTCCAGTACTGTTAGGCTTCCCTTGTGGCTCAGCTGGTAAAGAATCCACCTGCAATGTGGGCGACCTGGAGGGAATTCATGTCCTAGAAAGGCTCTTAATGCAGCTTATGGTATATCTATTTTGTTCAATATTCTAACATAAATATTATCAGTGTGCTTTCATCATTAATATAATTTAACTCTAAATATTTTGTGGGGTACAAACAAAATCGACAATCCTTTAGCCAGATTCATCAAGAAAAAGAGAGGACACAAATCAATATAAGTAGCAATGAAAAAGGAGAAGTTATAACTGATACCACAGAAATACAAAGTATAATAAAAGATTATTACAAACAAATATATTCCAATAAAATGGATATTCTAGAAGAAATGGACAAATTATCAGAAAGATACATTTCAAGACTGAAACAGGAAGAGACAGAAATTATAAACAGACAAACTACAAGGAATTAAATTGAAATTGTGATTGAAAATTTTCCAACAAACAAAAGTCCAGGAGCGGATGGCTTCACAGGTGAATTTTATCAAACATTTAGAGAACAGTTAACACCTATACTTCTGAAACTATTCCAAAAAATTACAGGGGAAGGAACACTCCTAAGCTCATTCTATGATGTCACCATTACCCTGATACCAAAGCCAGACAAAGATATCACAAATAAGAGAAAATTACGGGCTAATATCACTGATGAACAGAGACACAAAAATATTCAACAAAATACTAGCAACAAAAATTTAACAATACATTTAAAATATCATATACCATGATCAAGTGGGATTAATACCAGAGATCAAGGATTCTTCAATAGAGGCAAAGCAGTGTGATACAACACATTAACAAACTGAAGAATAAAAATCATCATCTCAACAGATGCAGAAAAAGGTTTTGACAAATTTTAACACCTATTTATGATTTAAAAAAAAAAAAAAAAAACTCCAGGAAGTGGGAATGGAGGGAACTTACCTCAACATAAGAGAGTATGTATATGATAAACTAACACCTAACAGACTCAATAGTGAAAAGATGAAAGCATTCTAAGATTAGGAAGAAGACAAGGATGTCCATTGTTGCAACTTTTATTCAGCATAGTTTTGGAAGTCCTAGTCATAGCCATCAGAGTAGTAAAAAAAATAAAAGGGATCCAAGTTGGAAAAGAAGATATAAAACTGTCATTGTTGGCAGATGACATGACACTATACATGGATAGGAATAAATTATTATTTTACCCTTTTTAGGTTTTTCTGGTCTATCCATATTAACTTAAATAAATTATTACCTAAAGTAGTATTGATGGAAACATAGTATAAAGAAGACTGTGTTGAGACACTATAGTCACAAATAAAAAACATGTTCTAAACACATCAAGACTTTAAAAGGCAAAGTGTGTAAAGTCAACTACTGGCTTGCAGATGTGGCAGAAATGAGGTGCTAGGATGTAAATAGTCAGACCTTTGAACTTAACCTTGCTTTCAGAATTCCCAGAGACATTTAGTTTGAATAGCAAAGTATGTCACAATGAAGGGAGTCCAAAAATAAATTCAGATTGATTTATATTAAATGTTAGGAATTAGAATAATTGCTGCTTATTTTACTATAATAAATTTTATATTGTTCTTTTAATGGAAGAAACTTATTTATCTTACTCAACTGAAAAGGAGATATTTATTTAGTGTGTATGATATGCAAAGCATTATATTATAAACTTTATTTTTGGGGGCTCCAAAATGACTGCAGATGGTGATTGCAGCCATGAAATTAAAAGACGCTTACTCCTTGCAAGAAAGGTTATGAGCAACCCAGATAGTATATTCAAAAGCAGAGACATTACTTTGCCGATTAAAGTCCGTCTAGTCAACGCTATGGTTTTTCCTGTGGTCATGTATGGATGTGAGAGTTGGACTGTGAAGAAGGCTGAGCACCAAAGCATTGATGCTTTTGAACTGTGGTGTTGGAGAAGACTCTTGAGAGTCCCTTGGACTGCAAGGAGATCCAACGAGTCCATTCTGAAGGAGACCAACCCTGGGATTTCTTTAGAAGGACTGATGCTAAAGCTGAAAATCCATTACTTTGGCCACCTCATGTGAAGAGTTGACTCATTGGAAAAGACTCTGATGCTGGGAGGGATTGGGGGCAGGAGGAGAAGGGGACGACAGAGGATGAGATGGCTGGATGGCATCACGGACTCGATGGACGCGAGTCTGAGTGAACTCTGGGAGTTGGTGACGGACAGGGAGGCCTGGCATGCTGCGATTCATGGGGTCGCAAAGAGTCGGACACGACTGAGTGACTGAACTGAACTAAACTGATATTATAAACTAAATTTTTAAAACTACTACAAATCATTTAGATTTAGTCACTGCTCACAAAAACTCTTAGTTAAATGAGAACTCAAAAACTAATATGATATGTCAGGGGATGTTCAACAGGAGGATTCCTAAGTGCTATTTTTCATAAATTCTCTCTTCCTTATCAGTTCCTATTCCGAGAATGAGTAGAGCTGCACGCAGCTCTCAGAACTGAGATCATGAGAAACGGTATCTGCTTGGATTCCTGGATTCCTTTCAGTAACTCCCTTCAGTGACTCTTTTCAGTGTCAGCGACCTTGTATGTATTAGACTATCCATATTGTGGCTATTGATAAAATTTCATCCTGTGTAATAGCTGAGTAATCATCTTACTAAAGATATATAAGCCTGCATTTCTGCTAATAAAGCACCTTTGCTCCATCAGAGTTTGAGTCCCCGTGTCTTTCTTTCTCTCTCTCCCTCCCTCCAGTTCTCTCTTTCACTTTCTCATCATCGACTCCAGACCACCAGGTTCCAGTCCATCAAAGGACCCCAACAAGAATATGGTAGATTGCATAAAAGTGGGGATATTTAATATATAAGCCCCAAACAGGAAATTTTTATTTTAACTGACTATGAAGAGCTGACAGGACCAGGTGAAAATAAACAGTATTTGTTACTGAGAATACTTGAATGACGTGCAAACATTCACCAGATATACAAACTTGGGCAGATGGGACATCCCAATAGGAAATGCATAAGCAGAAAATCAGAAAAGCTGAACAGAACTAAAAACACTGAATAAATACCTGTGTTCTTTTTAAAGATGATCCACCTTCAGAGTTGTTTTGTTACTCAGGTAATATTATGGGTATCCTGTAAATTTTTCCATTCATCTTTTTATAGTCTCAAAGCAATAAAACCACAGTAAATCCAAAATTTAAATAGTTGTCTTTTGAAATTGTGCTATGGAATTTGTTATTACTCTACATTTGCTGACATACCAGGAAATACAAAAAGAGATGAAAATATTCCACATCTGATCCCTCAGAAAGTACAAATGATTTCCTTTGCAAATAAATAATTTCAAGGCAAATATTTGAACTTAATTTGCCCTTCATGGCTTGGCTATGGTTTGTGCCTGATGGGAAAAATAAAAAAGGAAATTCTTGTTTCTAGACATTCGTATAGTCTCTGACTCCTATTTTTTAGCTCAAATATTCATCATAGAATCTTTGAGACTCAGTGTAATGACCAGCTCATAGTAGCCTTTCCATGATATTTATGAAATGGATGCATGAATGAACAAAAACATTAATAAAAATCCACACATTTGCATTTTTCAGTGATACTTTTCATTGGTGAACACACAGACATGTTCATGTTTATGATCAAATAACTTGAAAAATAAAAGAAAATAAATTTCCCATCATAAAATCTATATATTTACAATATCCCTATACTAGTACATGCCAAGTCACTTCAGTCGTGTCTGACTCTTTGAAACCGTATGGACTGTGGCTCACCAGGCTTCCCAGTCCGTGGGATTCTCCAGACTGGAAAACTGGAGCGGGTTGCCATTTCCTAATCCAGGGGATCTTCCCAACCCAGGGATCAAACCTGCATCTCTTACATCTCTTGTACTGGCAGGCGGGTTCTTTACAACTGGTGCCCCCGGAAAGCATTATACTGCAATGTCTATTAAGTCATAAAGCCATGCCATATGCTAGCATTGATGATGAGATCTCTAGAATTTATTCATCTTTTAACTGTTTTTTGTTTGTTTGTTTTACCAGCCTCTCCTCATCTTCCCTACCCTCCAGTCTCTGGGAATCACTATTCTATTTCTATAAGTTTGCTTCTTTTAGATTCCATATACAAGTGAGAACAGACAATATTTGCCTTTTTCTGTCTTATTTCGTTTGGCATAATTCTCTCAAGGTTCATCTATGTTGCTACAAATGGCATAATTTCCTTCTTTTTATTACTGAATAATAATGCATTATATCCCTTTTTTTATCCATTCATACCTCATTGGACACAGGTAATTTCCATGTCTTGCCTATTATGAATAATGGTGCAATAAACATGGGAGGACAGTTATCTCTTTGAGATAGTAATTCCATTTCATTTGGATCTATACGCAGAAGTGGAGTTACTGGACCATATGGTAGTTCCATTTTCAATTTCTTGAGTAGCCTCCATAGAATTTTTCACAGTGGTTTTTATAGCCCCACCAACAGTGCATGAAGTTTCTCTTTTCTGTACATTTTCAGCCCGTTATCTCTTGTCTTTTTGGCTAAAACCATTATAATTGTTGAGAGGTGATATTTCATTAAGGTTTTGACTTGCATTTTCTTGATGATTAGTGATGTTGAGCATATTTTAATGAACCTGTTGGTTACATGGCTTCTTTGAAGAAATGTATATTTAAGTCCACTGTCATTTTTTAATTTTTTAATTTATTTTTTATTTTTTATTTTTACTTTATTTTACTTTACAATACTGTATTGGTAACTGTTTGAAGTATTTTTTCTGATTGTACAAGTAACTTATATAGTTTGGATGTTTTATATATTTTGGATGTTACCCTCTTACTAGATAAATAGTTTGCAAATATTTTCTCCAATTCTGTAGGTTTCCTTTTCACTTTATTAAAGATTGCCCTAGCTATTTGGGCTATTTTGTGGTTCTATTTGAAATTCAGGATTGTTTCTCTATTTCTGTGGAAAATGCCAATGGAATTTGGAGAGAAAATACATTGAATTGCGTTTATTATGTATCTTTTAACAATGCTAACTTTTCTGATCCATGAAGTAAAAAAATCTTTTTATTTATTTTATCTTCTTAAATTTCTTTCAACAATGTCTTATAGTTTTCAGTATACAGATCTTTCATATTTTTGGGTAAATTTATTTCTAAGTATTTTATCAATATTGACAGTACTGTAAATGAGATAATGTTCTTAATCTTTTGTCAGCTTATTTTTAGCATACAGAAGTACACCTGATTTTTTTAATAGGGATTTTGTATTCTGAAACTTTACTGAATTTGTTAAATAATGTTTTTTTTGGTAGAGTCTTCATATTCTCTATACATAAGACAGTGTGATCTACAAACAGAGACAGTTTTATATCTTTCTTTCTTATTTTAATACTTTTTCTATCTTTTGCTTCTTAACTTCCCTGGTGGGGACTTTCAGTGCTGTGCAAATAAGAGTGGTGGGAATGGACACTCACGTCTTGTTCCTGATTTCAGTGAGAAGGACTTCAGCCTTTCACTGGGGCATATGATGTTGGCTGTGGATTTGTCATATATGGCCTTTATTCTATCTCTCTATATTATATTAAGGTTCATCTCTCCTTGATCCGATTTACTGAGAGATTTTTATCATGTAATGATGTTGAGTGTCGTCAAATGCTTCTTATGTATCTACTGATATAATTTTGTAATTTTTACCTTGTATTCTGTTAATGTGACCTATAACATTATTTCATTTGTGCATGTTGAACCACATTTGCATCCTAAGAATAAATCCCACTTGATTATGTGTAGTTGAATTTAGTTTGCTAGAATTTTGTTGAGAATTTTTGTTCGTCAAGAATATTGGCTTGTATTTTTCTTGTCATTTCCTTATCCAGTGATTGTATCAAGGTAATATTGGCCTTGTAAAATGAGTTAAGATTGTTCTCTTCTCTGCAATTTTTGGGACGATTTTGAGACAGACTGGTGAAAGTTCTTTATAAAATAATTGTTAGATTGACCAGTGATTCCATCTGGACCTGAACTTATCTTTATTTGGAGAATTTTGATTAATGATTAAATATTCTTACTGGTAATATGTCTGTTCAGATTTTTTTTTTTTCTGATTCAGTCTGTTTCTAGGAATTTATCAAACCTAGGTCATCCAGTTTGTTGGTATATAATTGTAGTATTATCATGATTTTTTAAATTTCTGTGGTATCAACTATAATGTCTCCTCTTTCATTTCTGATTATTTGAATCTTTTCTCTTTTTTCCTTAGTCTAGCTAAAGGTTTGTCAATTTTGTTTATCTTTTTAAAAACAGCTCTTACTTTTGTTGATCTTTCCTATTGTTTTTCTGATCTCTCTTTTGTTCATTTCTGCTTTTATTTCCTTCTTTCTGTTAATTCTAGGCTTAGTTTTATTCTAATTTTTATTCTATTATTTTATTATAGTTCTAGCTCTTTAAGTTATAAAGTGAGACTGTTTATTAAAATCTTTTTCTAGTTCCTTGAGATATAAAGAGAGGTTGTTTAAGCTCTTTTCTCTTAATGTGGGTCTTTTTTCACTATAAACTCCCTTCTTAGAACTCCACTTGCAGCAATGTATAAGTTTGGGTGTGTTGTTTTTCCATTTTTGTTTTAAACATATTTTAAAATTTCCTTTTGATTTCTTCTTTGATCCACTGATTGTACACAAGTGATTTATTGATTTTTCCCATATTAGAGAATTTTCCAGTTTTCAAGTTAGTGATTTCTAGTTTTGTAGTATTGTATTTGGAAAAGGTATAGGGTATGATTTCAGACTTGCTACATTTGCTTAGGCTTATTTTGTGACCTTATTTGTGATCTATCCAGGAGATTGCTTCATACTATTTGAGAGAAAGTGTATCCTGCTACTGTTGGGAGAAATGTTCTTTATATGTCTATTTATTCAGTCTATTTGATATAAAGTCATAGTTAAAGTGGCTTTCATTCTGAGGGATAAGGATAAGAGGCTTATAGAAGTTTCCTGATGGAAGAGACTGACTGTGGGGGCAACTGGGTCATGTTCTGATGGGTAGGGCCATGCTCAGTAAATCTTTCATCCAATTTTCTGTTGATGGGTGGGGCTGTGTTCCCTCTCTGTTGTGACCAGGGACCAAACTATGGTGGAGGTAAAGAAGATAATGGTGACCTCCTTCAAAAGGTCCCCTGCATGCACTGCCACAGTCGATACCCCCAGCCCTGCAGCAGGCCACCACTGACCCATGCCTCCACCAGAGACTCCTAAACACTAATAAGCAAGTCTGGGTCAGTCTCTTGTGGGGTCACTGCTTCTTTCTCCTAGGTCTTGGAGTGCACAAGGTTTTGTCTGTGCCTTCCAAGAGTCTGTTTCCCCAGTCCTGTGTAAGTTCCAGTGGCTCTATGGTGGGGTTAATGGCTCCACCTTCAAGAGGGCATATGCCACACCCAGGTCTGCTGCCCCAGAGCCCCCACCCCTGTGGCAGGCCACTGCTGGTCCGTAATCCACAGGAGACACTCAAACACCCAAAGGCAGCTCTGGCTCAGTCTCTGTGGAGTCTCCTGGTATGCACAAGGTTTTGCTTGAGCACTCCAAGTGTCTCTGGCAGGTATGGAGCTTGATTCTGTCAGGGGAGTGTATAATTTCCTCAGTTCTGTCTTGCTGCAGCAAAAGTTTGAAGCAACAGAGGACTAGTGTTACAGCTCGGTATTACACCTCAGTTTTATTTGTCAAGCAAAGGAAAATACATCCTCGAGGCATGAGGGTGGGCTGACCCAAAAGAAGTAAAGAGAGGAGAAGCAGGGGGGAGGGCTCAATTTTTGGCTCTCCTTTTTTATGTTTTTTCTCCTCCCCCTGAGTTTGTACTATATAAATTGGGCTAGCAAGAGGGCTGTTTGCTTCACCTGATGTTCTCACTCCAGTCCTCAGACCTTCCTTTGTTCTATTTTCATGGGCTTTTTCTTTTCTTTGTCTTTTAGCCACTGCTGTTTTGGACTCCTTTTTCCTATCTAGCTACCTAACAATCCTAAACATGATTTCACCCCTCCTACCAGGTCCATCTAGTCAAGGCTATCATTTTCCCTGTGGTCATGTATGGATGTGAGAGTTGGACTGTGAAGAAGGCTAAGCGCCGAAGAATTGATGGTTTTGAACTGTGGTGTTGGAGAAGACTCTGGAGAGTCCCTTGGACTGCAAGGAGATCCAACGAGTCCATTCTGAAGGAGATCAACCCTGGGATTTATTTGGAAGGAATGATGCTAAAGCTGAAGCTCCAGTACTTTGGCCACCTCATGCGAAGAGTTGACTCATTGGAAAGGACTCTGATCCTGGGAGGGATTGGGGGCAGGAGGAGAAGGGGACGACAGAGGATGGGATGGCTGGATGGCATCACTGATTCGATGGATGTGAGTCTGAGTGAACTCCGGGAAATGGTGATGGACAGGGAGGCCTGGCGTGCTGTGACTCATAGGGTCGCAAAGAGTCGGGTGCGACTGAGCGACTGAACTGACCTGAACTGAACCATCTTGTTGGGGCTTCTGCTTTGACCTTGGATATGGGGTATCTTTTTTTGGTGGGATTCAACAGTCTCTTATCAATGGCTATTCAACAGTGAGTTGTAATTTTGGAGTTCTCACAGGATAATATGAGCTCACATCTTTCTACTTTCCATCTTGAGTGTTTTTAAAATGATAAACAAAACTGACAAATCTTTACCTAGACCAAGGATAAAGAAGCAAAAGCAGAAAACATTAAGAAGAGGTGGTAAGAAAACACAGAACTGTACAAAAAAGATCTTCACAACCAAGATGATCACAGTGGTGTGATCACTCACCTAGAGCAAGACATCCTGGAATGTGAAGTCAAGTGGGTTTTAGAAAGCATCACTATGAACAAAACTAGTGGAGGTGATGGAATTTCAGGTGAGCTATTTCACATCCTGAAAGATGATTTGTGCCAGCAAATCTGGAAAATTCAGCAGTGGCCACAGGACTGGAAAAGGTCAGTTTTCATTCCAATCCCAAAGAAAGGCAATGCCAAACAATGCTCAAACTACCACACAATTGCACTCATCTCACATGCTAGTAAAGTAATGCTCAAAATTCTCCAAGCCAGCCTTCAGCAATACATGAACCATGAACTTCCAGATGTTCAAGCTGGTTTTAGAAAAGGCAGAGGAACCAGAGATCAAATTGCCAACATCCACTGGATCATCGAAAAAGCAAGAGAGTGTCGGAAATACATCTATTTCTGCTTTATTAACTATGCCAAAGCCTTTGGCTGTGTGGATCACAATAAACTGCGGAAAATTCTGAAAGAGATGGGACTACCAGACCACCTGACCTGCCCTTGAGAAACCTGTACGCAGGTCAGGAAACAACAGTTACAACTGGACATGGAACAACAGACTGGTTCCAAATAGAAAAAGGAGTACTTCAAGGCTGTATATTGTCACCCTGCTTATTTAACTTCTATGCAGAGTACATCCTGAGAAACGCTGGGCTGGAAGAAGCACAAGCTGGATTCAAGATTGCCGGGAGAAATATCAATAACCTCAGATATGCAGATGACACCACCCTTATGGCAGAAAGTGAAAAGGAACTAAAAAGCCTCTTGATGAAAGTGAAAGTGGAGAATGAAAAAGTTGGCTTAAAGCTCAACAGTCAGAAAATGAAGATCATGGCATCTGGTCCCACCACTTCACGCGAAATAGATGGGGCAATAGTGGAAACAGTGTTAGACTTTATTTTGGGGGGCTCCAAAATAACTGCAGATGGTGATTGCAGCCATGAAATTAAAAGACGCTTACTCCTTTGAAGAAAAGTTATGACCAACCTAGACAGCATATTGAAAAGCAGAGACATTACTTTGCCAACAAAGGTCCTTCTAGTCAAGGCTATGGTTTTTCCAGTGGTCATGTATGGATGGGAGAGTTGGACTGTGAGGGCAGCTGAGCACCCAGGAATTGATGCTTTTGAACTGTGGTGTTGGAGAAGACTCTTGAGAGTCCCTTGGACTGCAAGGAGATCCAACCAGTCCATTCTAAAGGAGATCAGCCCTGGGGTTTCTTTGGAAGGAATGATACTAAAGCTGAAACTCCATTACTTTGGCCACCTCATGAGAAGAGTTGACTCATTGGAAAAGACTCTGATGCTGGGAGGGATTGAGGGCAGAAGGGGAAAGGGATGACAGAGGATGAGATCACTCGATGGCATCACTGACTCGATGGACATGAATTTGAGTGAATTTCAGGAGCTGGTGATGGACAGGGAGGCCTGGCATGCTGCAATTCATGGGTTTGCAAAGAGTTGGACACAACTGAGCAACTGAAGTGAACTGAACTGAAGGATAAAGAGAAAAGATTCAAATTGCCAGCATTGATGGATCATCAATAATGCAAGAGAGTTCCAGAAATCATCTACTTCTTCTTTACTGACTAAGCCAAAGGCTTTGACTGTGTGGATCATGACAAACTGCGGAAAATTCTAAAAGGGATGGGAATACCTACCACCTTACCTGCCTCCTGAGAGATACGTATGCAGGTCAAGAAGCAACAGTTAGAATCGGACATGGAAAAACAGACTGGTTTCAAATTGGGAAAGGAGTACATTAAGGGTGTATATTATCACCCTGCATATTAAACTTATATGCAGAGTATATCATGTGAAACACCGGGCTGGATGAAACACAAGCTGGAATCAAGATTGTCGGGAGAAATATCAGTAACCTCAGAAACACAGACGACACCACCCTTATGGCAGAAAGTGAAGAAGAACCAAAGAACCTATTGTTGAAAGTCAAAGAGGAGAGTGAAAAAGTTGGCTTAAAACTCAAAATTCAGAAAACTAAGGAACTGGAAGCTGAGCTAGCCTGGGATCGGGAAGAGCAGCTGCAGAAGCAGGAGGAGGAGTGGGCCTGGTGCGAGCTGGAGGAGACGGAGTGCATCCAGAAACAGAAGGAAGAAGAAGCTCATGTTCGGGAAGAAGCAGAGAGGGCCCAGCAGGAGCGGGAGGTGCGTTTCCAGAGAGAAGAGCGAGAGTGCCTGGAAAGGAGAAGCGACTTGAGGAGATTATGAAAAGAACCAGAACAGAAGTTTCGGACAAGAAAACTGTTGATCAGAGAGATGGAGATATACCCAAGGGAACTCCCTCTGGACGAACAGCAGTGTCTACACTTCCAAATATGACAAATTCTCCAGGATCGGAGGAACCAGAGGCCAGCACCCATGTGGTTACCTCTGACCAATCAAAAGTGACTGTGGACAGTACTCCCGGTTTGGAAAAACAACCAAGTGAAAATGGAATATCAGTTCAGAATGAAAATTGTGAAGAAATTACAAACTTACCCATTGAATCTAAACCATTCAGACTAGATGTCACCAACAGTGAGAATCCAGATATTCCTTTGAATCCAATTTTGGCCTTTGATGATGAAGGGACACTTGGGCCCCTGCTTCAGGTAGACGGTGTTCAGACACAACAGACAGCAGAAGTTATATGAGCATTTCTTCTGAAGAACCAAAGCAGAAATTTTAAAAGAATTTCTATAGTTAATGGAATTCCTTCCATGCTACAAAGGAGCATCTTTCCTTTCTCCAGTTTTCTAAAGATTTCTTGACCATCATTTTGAAAAGATTTTATTAAAACTAGTTAAAGACAACAGACTGGAAAGCTTTTCTAATAATGTTCTCCAGTAGAGAAAGAAAAAATGCTCCTTGTTCTTCAGTACCTTAAAATGGCTTTTTCCAGTGTGCTCCTTCCTAGGAAATCAATATTCTTCTGTATTCTTTAAGATGAGACCATTTAGCTATTAAAAGTGGGCTGAGTAGACATGATTTTTCACATAGATATTTTGGTCTTAAATGCTAACATGTAAAATTGACACAAAAATTTTTGCCTTTTACAATATAATACTTGAAAATATAAGTACCTCTTTGTTCCACAGGTAGAGTCAGTAGGAGAGATGTTTAAATTAAACCTGTTTGTTAAAATATTATTGCAAAGAGCTCTATTTGTAGAGGCAGATTACCAGGTTCCTGTATTTGCAACTTGTACATGGACATTCTACAAACCCCTCTGTGCCATTCTTGTATCTTTTTGGTAAAGAGTACTCAAGTTTTAAAATGTAAACAAATTAGGGCAAGAAATACTGTCCTCTTAAATAATGTATTTATAAAGCTTTTCAGAGAAACTAACAAATAAATTAGAATAATATGATAACATTGCCGATTTGAAATATGAAATGCATTCCTTATATTACCGTGAGAGAATGTTGCTGATAATTCAGGGCTATTTCTGAAGTCTGTTTATTGCTGCTGTCCCCAGTGATGGTTGGACTTATCTTTGCTTTACCAGATTTCAAATTATGTGTGAGGGAATAAAGATTTACTATATCTTTAAATTAAAGAAAAAAAAGAATTTGGTTTTGCTTGTTTAAGAGCAATAAAAAAAAAATGATGGAATGTTGACTGTGTTTGGCACACAGGACACTGTCCTACAGCTTCATCAAGGTCCTTGTTCTGTGTGACATCCATCAGCTTTCACCCTTCACTTCTGCTGCTGAGCTTAGCTGTACAAACTTGAACTTTCATTTGATGATATAAATTCAATTTTATTTTACCATTTGAGATTGTTAGTAACTAAATACTGAAAGGGAGAGAACATTGAGGAAACACATGTTTTATTATGGAGTATTTTTTTTAAATGATAAACTTCTGCCACTAGAGTGTGTTTTTATTAAAAGAGGGGTTAATTAGATTGAATGAGGGGCTGTTCATTTACTGGGCTGTTTCCTTAAAATCCCAACATCCCATCTTTTGTAACAGCTGTAATTTGTTAAAACATTAATTTGGGGGTTTTCCCCGTTCTCAGTTGTCCATGTACACATAGTCATATTAAAAGAAAATCTGTTCAAATTGGGGGGAAAAAAGAAAAAGAAAACTAAGATCATGGCATCTGGTCCCATCACTTCATGGCAATTATATGGGGAAACAATGGAAACAGTGACAGACTTTACTTTGGGGGGCTCCAAAATCACTGCAGATAATGACTGCAGCCATGAAATTAAAAGACACTTGCTCCTTTGAAGAAATGTTATGACCAACCTAGAGAGCATATTTAAGAGCAGAGACATTACTTTGCCAACAAAGGTCTGTCTTTTCCCAGGAGTCATGTATGGACTTGAGAGTTAGACTATAAAGAAAGCTGAGCACCAAAGAATTGATGCTTTTGAACTGCGGTGCTGGAGAAGACTCTTGAGAGTCCCCTGGACTGCAAGGAGATCCAACCAGTCCATCCTAAAGGAAATCAGTCCTGAATATTCATTGGGAGGACTGATGCTGAGGCTGAAACTCCAATACTTTGGCCACCTGATGAGAACTGACTCATTTGAAAAGACCCTGGTGCTGGGAAAGACTGAAGGCAGGAAGAGAAGGGGACAACAGAAGAAGAGATGGTTGGATGGCATCACTGACTCAATGGACATGAGTTTAAGCAGGCTCCAAGTGTTGGCGATAGACAGGGAGGCCTAGTTTGCTGCAGTCCATGGTGTCACGAAGAGTTGTACACAACTGAGTGACTGAACTGAACCGAATAGTTAAAGTACAAGGCTTCTTAACTGATTATCTGTCTGGATGATCTATGGATTGTTGAAAATGAAGTTAAAAATCCCCACTATTGTAGTGTTGTCTATTTCTCCTTTCAGATGTGTATTTGCTTAGTATAATTAAGTGCTCTGATGCTGGGTAAATAGGTATTTGAATATTTGCAGTATCCTCTTGATGAATTGACAACTTTACCATTATATAATGACCTTTGTCTCTTGTTAATGTTTCTGACTTAAAGGCCATTTTGTTTATATAAATACACCTACCCCTATATTGAACACATATTTATCAAGTGTCTATATTATGCCAGGGAACTAGCTATGACCTAGAGATTATTCAATGAACCAAATAAACTGGATCATTGAATTTGTCTCTTATAAAATTTTAAATGGTCAAATACAACTGTACATAGTTGCAATTATTAATATATAAATTTATGTACAAATACACAAACATTCATACACATTTAGAATATTCAATGTTGAAAATTTTGGTAGGAATACAGTGAAAATTTGCTAATGAAATGAGAATTCACACTTCAACCTTAGAAAAATATGAGAATATAGTTTGAGTCATAAAAATTACTTGTACTTTTTGATTCATACCAACTTCAAAGAAATTTCATGAGCAACAATTTAACCAAAGGAAAAGTATAAAATATGTTTATCACATTTCATAGCAAAAAAGCATTTTTTCATACATAGGAATTTATATGTACTGAAGAAAATAGAAAAAAATAGTTAAAAGTAGAAAGCAGTGGAGAATGGGCATTATTCTTAGTAACATCTCCCTAAGACAGTCTGAAATGTTAATTCAGGTTAAATGGAAGAATATTACAGAATATAACATTGTTTGTAATTTGGAGGTTTAAATATTGCATCTTATTCCATTTGAAATCAAATGTTTTGTATCCATAAATAAAAATTTTGTCATATGTTTCCCCAAGTAGAATATATTTCATCTTAATTTCTCAACGTGCTGTTAAGACCAGATTAAACATACTTACTCTCCAATACCATTACCATAAACCAATCTCCCACCTACAACTTACTCTAAAAAGCACTCATCTAACGCTTCTTCCTCTCCTATACTGCCCAACCTCCCTTCTCATGGGAATGTCTCCCTGACTCATGGCATGTCTTCATTTTGCCTTGTATGTCATCTCTGCATTTGAGAAGGAAACAGCAACCACTCCAGTACTCTTGCCTTGACATTCCAGGGACAGAGGAGCCAGGCAGGGTACAATCCAGGGGATCACAAAAAGTTCGACACTAGCTATACATACTGAAATCATATTCCTTCTTAAGGAACTATCTGAAATGCCAGCTCATTGGTAAAATGTTTCCAAATTCTGACAGTAAGTCCCAATTTGGTTTTTCTGTGCTCTTTACTTATATTTGCCACATTTCTTTTGTGTTTTTTTTATGGATAGTCCTATATATATATATATAATGTTTATATATATGATATAAATCTTTCAAAGTAGGATTTGTGCTTCTAAGGTTATATTCCTCAAAATAAAAACTAAAAACAACGTCTTTTTCTCCTGGGAGCATCATCTATATTTATTAAATTGATTCAGTATTGGTGTAGGTCTCTGTGAATATGCTTCCCATTGGAACTTAACAACTGAAGAGTCAATGCAGGAATATATGATTTCACACAATTTGATTTGTGCTCCAAAGTACCCAAAAATTAAAAAAAAGAATTGCAGACCAAAAATCAGTATCTTATTGTTTTAACAAGCTGTTATACTTTTATGACAGTAAATTCTATAAATTTGTGTAGGTGCTTCATTAATATAACATTTGTGATCTACAAATTAAATTTCATATTCAATAAACAGTCTACATATAGTGTCTCTGGACTCTGTCTTTTCTTGTTTATCTCCATGTTCACATTGGGTGAACTCTTTTAGTCAAATTTATTATATATCATCTATATCAATAAACATTTCTAGCTTTGATTTGACTAGAATTTATTTATCTATGATATAGCCAAAATAATGTCAAATGGGCATTTTAAAATGTTGCCTAACACATCATTTTTAATCAGGATCTTTCCAAGTCCTCCATAGGAACCAAGAGGTGTCTCATTTGTTCATGATAAAATATTCTGAACAACTGAGTGGCTTCTGATATTTCCTTTCTCTCTTGGTCTGACTCTCACTACTGCCACTCTGAGGCACCTACCGATAAACTGTCAAGGTAACAATATAATTAACTACTCCCAAATGATACGTGAGTGTCTCACTGCTTTTATATCAATAGCAGCCCAATAAAGTTACCCAGGGCCCTGTGATCCTTCTATACCTTCCATACAATGCACTCTCATTTGCCTCCTGCCAGTTACCTATGACACTAGTGTGTCATCATACATCACTGCACTTACAAGAAATAAATTAACAGTTTAGAACTGAATTTTATCCCAAGATGGTTGTTAGATTATTACTCTAAACATCACTAAACTATGTTTTTACACACAATCTGAGTGGTACTTTTTTAAAATATTAAGACGATATTTTTAGGGAAGTTAAACGTTCATAGCAAAATTGACAGCCAAGTACAGAAATTTCTGACACTTCCTGCCCCACACATACATGGGCTCTCTTATTTATCACCAATCCCCACCAGGCTAGTACACTCCTTTCAGCTGATGAACATACGGTGATACACCATGATCACCCAAAGTCCATAGTCAACATTAAGGTTCAGCTTTTGCTGGGGCACATTCTATGGCCTTGAACAAATGCATAACAACCATCATTATGTATTATAAGGAATACTTTTACTGGCCTAAAAATCTGTGTTCCCTCTTTTCATCTCCATCCTCCTAGTCCTGGCAACCACTGACCTTTATACTGTCCATAGTTCTGACTTCTGCAAAATGTCAAATAGTTGAAATGATACAGTGTACAGCCTGTTCAAGCCTGCTTTCATTTACTAATGTGCTCCTCTTTATCTTTTCATGGTTTGATAGCTCATTTCTTTTTTATGATGAATAATATTTCATTGTCTTTATGTGCCACAGTTTATTTATCCACTTACTAAATGAAGGACATCTTGATTATTTCCAAGTTTTGGCAATTATGAACAAAGCTGCTAAAAACATTTGTCTTAAAGTTTTTGTGTGGACATAGTCTTCAGTGAATGATACTTTAATAATAATTTTCTTTAATAATGTCATTATCTTGTTTGATTTTGAGCATTATCATTAGCAATTTAAGCAGCTTTTATCTTCAGTAGGAATTCATCTATTTGAAAGCATGTTAAGGATTGAGTCTTTTCCCCCAAAGCTTATAGTGACTGAATCAAATTTTTGATCCCATTAATTGCATATTTCAATATAGTAATATAAAAGTGCATTTTTAATATGTGAAAGAGATTATTCTTGCTATCTAATCTAAGTCTTCCATATTAAATAGTTCCTCTTTGAAGTCTTATCCCATTAGGACTTAACCCCTCATTTTAGGCTTTAGCTTCTCAGGTGGCACAGTGATAAAGAACTGTCCACCAATATAGGAGCCACAGGAAACATGGTTTCAATTCTTAGGTCAGGAAGATCCCCTGGAGGAGGAAATGGCAACACACTCCAGCATTCTTGCCTAAAAACATCACAGGAACAGAGGACCCTGATGGGCTACAAAAAGTCAGAAATAGCTGAGCACAACACAAGGATGCACATAGATATTTTTTTTTAATCCATTATTTATTACTAGTCAAAATAACTGACTACCTAAAGCTTTAGCATCTGCCCGCAATGCAGGAGACCCAGGTTCAATTCCTAGCTAGGGAAGATCCCCTGGAGAAGGAAATGGCAATCTACTCCAGCACTCTCGCCTGGAAAATCCCATGGACAGAGGGGGAGGCTGATAGGCTACAGTCCATGGGGTCCCAAAGAGTCAGACATGACTGAATGACTTCACTTTCACTTTCACCTAAAGCTTTAGCTTACTTCCCTCACTAAAAGCCATTGGAATGACAGAAGAAACCTCCTAGAAAAAAGGAAGTGTATCTTCAGAGGGCAAAGATTATTGAAGAATTTCTTAAAGATATAAAGCAGATGGTGATTTCATTGGAAAAGAAACTCCATAGAGGTAAACAACTGACAACTCCATAGGGACTTCTGAAAAAAGAAAAGTTTCCAAATATAACACCAGAAAACTCCCCAGGATCAGAGCAAGTCTGGCTTGGGAATCAGAGCAGTCCCCGGGGCACCTGGCAAAGTAATTAATTAAAATACTCATGGAAATCCTGTACCAGGACACAGCTCTCAGGTACAAACTATGCTGTGCTATGCTCAGTGGTGTCCAACTCTTTGTGACCCTCTATAGCCCATCAGGCTACTGGAATGGGTTGTCATTTCCTTCTCCATGGGATCTTCTTGATTTAGGCATCAAACCAGTGTCTCTTGAATCTCCTGCATTGGCAGGAGGAGTATTTACCATTATGCCACTTGGGAAGCCCTGCTGCTGCTGCTAAGTCACTTCAGTCGTGTCCAACTCTGTGCGACCCCATAGACGGCAGCCCACCAGGCTCCCCCGTCCCTGGGATTCTCCAGGTCAGAACACTGGAGTGGGTTGCCATTTCCTTCTCCAATGCATGAAAGTGAAAAGTGAAAGTGAAGTCACTCAGTCGTGTCCGACTTTTAGCGACCCCATGGACTGCAGCCCACCAGGCTCCTCCATCCATGGGATTTTCCAGGCAAGAGTACTGGAGTGGAGTGCCATTGCCTTCTCCATGGGAAGCCCTAGTGAGCTCTAAATTTAATGGAGGATGTGCCTTAGGGAACTACCAGGGTGGGCTTGGTTCCAGGAAGGCAGGGAGAGCAATGGTCAGCCTCCAGTTATAGAGTAGATACTGAGTCCTTACAACTGAATCAATGAAAGAAAACTAATAACATACACAAAATATTAAAATCTCAATAGAAAATATAGTAAATATTCATGGAATTTGGGATGAGATTAAAACATTATAAGCCTAATACAAATTCCAAAAGTCATAAAATAAGGACTTATACATTTGTCCACATAATTAGTTTCACCTTCATTTTGACCAACCATATCAAGAGGAAAGGTAAGAGACAAATTAAAGCATGGGAAGCATATTAACACTAAATGTAACAGACAAAAATTAAACTTCCTAATAGGCAAAACTGATGTAAATCAGTAACAGAAAGACAACCTAGTAGAAAAATGTCGTATGAACATATATATATATCCCTCAATGTTTTAGACTATTAGACTATATGTTTTAAAAATTACACATGATCAGCCAATGAAAGTAAAGATAATAATGCACTAATTGGTAAACATAAAAATAATATACAATGTTGGAAAAGTGGTGAGAAAAACACCACTCTCATCTTACTTATTCTTGAACATAAATTAATTGATATAAACTTTTTAGAGCATAATTTGGCAGGTTTTACCAAAATTTAGCACTATTAAATTGAAGAAAGTAGGAGAAATCACTAGGCCATTCATGTATGATCCAAATAAAATCCCTTATGATTATACACTGAAAGTGACAAATAGATTAAAGGGACTGAACCTGATAGACAGAGTGCCTGAAGAACTATGGATGGAGGTTTGTAACACTGTACAGGAGGCAGTGACCAAAACCATCCCTAAGAAAAACAAAAGCAAAAAGGCAAAATGGTTGTCTGAGGAGGTCTTACAAATAGCTGAAAAAAGAAGAGAAGCTGAAGGCAAAGGAGAAAGGGAAAAATATACCCAACTAAATGCAGAGCTCCAAAGAATAGCAAGGGGAGATAAGCAAGTCTAAGTAAACAATGAGAAGAAATTAAGGAGAACAATAGAATGGGAAAGACTAGAGATCTCTTCAAGAAAATTAGAGATACAAAGAGAATGTTTCAAGCAAAGATGGGCACAATAAAGGACGGTAACAGCAAAGACCTAAAAGAAACAGAAGATATTAAGAGGTGGCAAGAATACACAGAAGAACTATACAAAAAAAAAAAAGGATCTTAATGACCGGGAAAATTATGATGGGGTGGTCACTCACCTAGAGCCAGACATCCTGGAGTGTGAAGTCAAGTGGGCCTTGGGAAGTATTACTATGAACAAAGCTGGTGGAGGTGATGTAATTACCACTAAGCTTCTTCAGATCCTAAAAGATGATATGTTATCCTGCTAAAGTGATGCACTCAGTATGCCAGCAAATTTGGAAAACTCAGCAATGGCCACAGGACTGGAAAAGGTTGGTTTTCATTCCTTTGGAAGGGCAATGCCAAAGAATGTTCAAACTACCACACAATTGTACTCATTTTGCATATTAGTAAGATAATGCTCAAAATTCTTCAAGCTAGGCTTCAACAACACATGAACTGAGAACTTACAGATTTTCAAGCTGGATTTAGAAAAGGCAGAGGAACCAGAGATCAAATTGCCATCATCCGCTGGATCACAGAGAAAGCAAGGGAATACCAGGAAAACATATTCTTCTGCTTCATTGACTATGCTAAATTCTTTGATTGTGTGGATGAAAACAAACTGTGAAAAATTCTTAAGGAGATGGGAAAATCAGAACACCTTACCTATCTCCTGAGAAACCTGTTTGTAGGTCAAGAAGCAACAGTTAGAGCGGGACATGAAACAATGAAATGGTTCAAAATCCTGAAAGGAGTTTATGAAGGCTGTATATTGTCACCCTGCTTATTTAACTTGTATGCGGAGTAAATCATGTGAAATGCTGGGCTGGATGAAACACAAGCTGGAATCAAGATTGGCAGGGAGATATCAACAACCTCAGATATTTAGATGATACCATGCTAATGGCAGAAAGAGAAGAGGAACTAAAGATCCTCTTGATGAAGATGAATGAGAAGAATGAAATATCTGGCTTAAAACTTAACATTCAAAAAAGTGAAAATCATGGCCTCTGATCCCATCACTTCATGGCAAATACGTGGGGAAAAGATGGAAACAGTGACAGACTTTATATCCTCGAGCTCCAAAATCACTGCAGATGGTGACTGCTGCTATAAAAGCAAAAGACGCTTGCTCCTTGGAAGAAAAGTTATGACAAACCTAGACAGTATATTAGAAAGCAGAGACGTTACTTTGCCGACAAAGGTCTGTATAAGCAAAGCTATGGTTTTTACAGTAGTCATGTACAGATATGAAAGAGGGACCATAAAGAAGACCGAGGGTGAAAGAAGTGCTGCTTTCAAATTGTGGTTCTGGAGAAGACTCTTGAGATGCCCTCAGGAGGAAGTCAAACCAGTCAATCTTAAAGGAAATGCACCCTGAATATTCACTGAAAGGACTGATGCTGAACCTGAAGCTCCAATCCTTTGTCCACCCGATGCAAAGAGTTGACTCATTGGAAAAGACCCTTATGCTTTGAAAGATTGAGGGCAAGAGGAGAAGGGAACAGCAGAGGATGAGATGGGGGATGGTATCACTTGCTCAGTGAATGGAAATCTGAGCAAACTCCAGGAGACAGTAAAGGACAGGGAAGCCTGGCTCAGTTCATAGGGTTGCAAAGAGTCGGATAAAAATTAGTGACTGAACAACAACATTAGTCAAAATATTTGTGCCCTCCAAAACTTCATATGTTGAATTTCATTCTCCATGATGATTGTATTAGGAGGGTCTTTGGGAGGCAATTGGGCTTTCCTTCTGGCTCAAAAAGAAAGAATCTGTCTTTAAGTCAGGAGACCTGGGTTCAATCCCTGCATTCAGAAAATCCCCTGGAGAAGGGAATGGCTACCCACGCCAGTATTCTTGCCTGGAGAATTCCATGGACAGAGAAACCTGGCGAGTTACAGTCCATGGGTTCACAAATAGTCAGATGTGACTAAATGACTGAAGACAGCACAGCACACAAAATTCTATGAATGAATGATCACAATAGCTTTACTTTTAATAGCTCCAACCTGAAAAAAAAGCATCCAGATGTCCTTCAATTGGTGAATGATTAAACATAATGTCATACCATGATCCATATGTAAGAAAATGTTGTACCATGGAATACTACTTAGCTATCAAAAGGAACAAACTATTGATAGACATGACAACCTGGATGAATCTCCAGATATTTATGTTTAAGAAAAATTCTAATCCTAAAAGATCATATACTCTATGATACCATATATATAACATTTTTGAAATAATATTATAGAGCAGAGGAATAGATTAGTAGATGCCAGGGCTTGCTAGGGAAGGAAAGGAGATAGCTCTGATGGTAAAAGGGAGCATGAGCAATCTTCATGATAGAACCATTCGGTCTTTTGACTGTGGTTCAGTTCAGTTTGGTTCAGTCTCTCAGTTGTGTCCAACTCTTTGCAACCCCATGAATCGCAGCACGTCAGGCCTCCCTGTCCATCACCAACTCCTGGAGTTCACTCATACTCATGTCCATCAAGTCGGTGATGCCATCCAGCCAGCTCATCCTCTGTCATCCCCTTCTCCTCCTGCTTCCAATCCCCCCCAGCATCAGAGTCTTTTCCAATGAGTCAACTCTTCTCATGAGGTAGCCAAAGTACTGGAGTTTCAGTTTTAGCATCATTCCTTCCAAAGAACACCCAGGACCGATCTCCTTTAGAATGGACTGGTTGGATCTCCTTGCAGTCCAAGGGACTCTCAAGAGTCTTCTCCAACACCATGGTTCAAAAGCATCAATTCTTTGGTGCTCAGCTTTCTTCACAGTCCAACTCTCACATCCATACATGACCACTGGAAAAACCATAGCCTTGACTAGATGGACCTTTGTTGGCAAAGTAATGTCTCTGCTTTTGAATATGCTGTCTAGGTTGGTCATAACTTTGCTTCCAAGGAGTAATGGTAGACGCTACACAAAGCTACATACACAAAAATTTGCATAGCAATAATACGTAGAGATGAACACACACCTACAAAGGCATGTATGCAAAATCAGTGAAATCTGAATAAGGTAAATGAATTGTATCAAAGTCAATTTCCCGATTAAAGTACTGTGCTATAGCTATACAAGTGGTTACCTTTGGTAGAAACTGAGTGACGGGTGCAGAATATTAGGTCAGTGTTGTGTCTGACCCCTGCATATTCATTTGCCTTATTGTCATTTAGTCACTAAGTCATGTCCAACTCTTTCGTGACCCTGTGGACTTTAGCCCACTGGACTTCTCTGTCCATGGGATTTCCCAGGCAAGAATACTGGCGAGGGTTGCCATTCCCTACTCCAGTGAATCTTCCCAACCCAGTGATCGAACCTGTATCTCTTGCATTGTAGGCAGAGACTATCACTGAGCCACCTGGGAAGGCCCTAACCTGCCATTATCTCAAAATAAAAAGGTAAAGAAAAAAACAGAAAAACCTAGGTCTATTTCACAGACTTATTTCATCAAATAAGGCCAAAGGAATGTGGTAGGTTTTTTTTTTTTTTTCAGTTCTTTAGGCAAATCTATGTGAATGTTATTAATAACTATAACTAGATGTTATTACCCAGTTTAGACTGAACCTATCGCCATAGGATTTGCCTGAGTTTTGTCTGAATCTGCTGTTGTGTGAACTGTCTTAGACTGCATGGCTGTTCTTTTGGATTCCACCATTGCAGTGCAAAGGGCTTTCCAAATGGTGCTAGTGGTAAAGAACCTGCCTGCCAATGCAGAAGATATAAGAGGCTTGTGTTCAATCCCTGGGTCGGGAAGATCCCCTGGAGGAGGGCGAGGCAACCCATTCTAGTATTCTTGCCCTGGAGAATCCCTTGGACAGAGGAGCCTGGCGGGCTACAGTGCATAGGGTCTCAAAGAGTTGGACATGACTGAGTGACCAAGCGCACACAAATCACCCACGTCTTCCTCCCTCCTTGTCTCCCGCTCCTCTAGACTGAGTCTGAACTGCAGTCGCAGCCTACACTACTCAAAGCCAGATAAAATCATGACATGCATTGCTATGTTTTTCTCAGTGTTACTGTCAGTAACATAACAGTTTTCAACTTCTAATAAATTATGTAAAGCATGCCAACAAACATGATTCTTCAAAGGATGAGTATAAAATATTTAAATTACAATTCCAGAGATATTAACTGTCTTCAATTGTCTTGTTTTCACTGCTTTCATGTACTAGAGGTGACATTAGTTTGGCCTCATTTAAGGAAGCATTTTTATATAGTTTTCATGTGTTTTCCAATTTTTGTTCTAAAACACATGTTACTATAAACACTGGTAAACACTACTGGCAAATAAAAATGATAAAAGACAGGTCAAGTCTTATTTGGGCAGTACAGTTGTAGTGAATATCTACACACACACATGCACACACACACACACACACATAAACACACAGAGCTCATATTTTAGCTCACTTGTTTGAAACAAGTTGATGTTTCAAGGACAACTAACAATGCTGAACAGTCCTATAGAGACTATTGTCATCAAATCAGGCTTGAGTCAGAAGTGAAAATGAATCTATGTTTTACTTCCTCCTACATGTTTTTCTAGGCAACAGACACTCTGAAATAAAGACTCTGTCAGAAGGAGCTGGCAAAAAACCACAGATTATAATTCTAAACCCACACAGCTCTTTGTCACAGTTACTTTCAACCATAATGTTTGTCTGCTTGGAGGCCTAAAAGAGATGTTAGAGAGGATCCCCAGAGTCGTTTTTTGATGACATGGCACTGAAATTGCTTTTCGAACTGTGATAATCACTACTACTGCCTCTGAGTGCCAGTGTTTTTCTTAGAGAACCTTCTCCCAAACAGGCTTGTGGTGCATTTCCTATGAGCCTAGCATAGCTGATGCCCTCAGTAGTAATGGATGTCTTGGGTCACTGTTTTTTAATACATTGTGATTACTCTTTCCTCTGACTGCTATGTAGGCTAAATGGCACTCCAGTAATTATGATTGCTGCAACCCAGAATTGGAATCAAATCATAGAACTGAAAGCCTGCCCTGACAACCACACAGCAAGTGCTCTTTTTTCTCATGATCATACAATTTATTGTTCTGTATTTAAAGCTTGGTCTTGTGCTTCTGTTGCTTAATGTGCAACAAGTGAGTGAATCAATGGAGTTATTAAAAGAGTATGTAAAAGACTGAATGCTATAAGAATCAAAAGAAACTGGAAAAAAATGTGGCCAATACCGAGTTTTGCTAGAAACATAATCATTCCTTTTTAAAAGGGAATATTTTCCTGGTGATAGTTTGGGGAAACCATGTAAACTCCTGGACTCCATCCCCAACAGTTCTGAGTCAGCCTCAGGTAGTACATAACAACTTTAACCTAGGCTTAAGCAAAGGATTCTTAAACTTGATAGTGAATACAGGATCCATAAAGGAGTAAATGTGATGAACTTGGTCTTTGAACGATACTTCTGAAAACAGAGTTTTAAGGTGTAAAAGCAGGCTGATAAAAAACAATCACAAAACATTCTATTTAATCCATGTTCACCAGATAGATGACCAGGTAGAAGTTCATGACAGAAACACTGCTCAGAATTAAGGAATATAAATTTAAAACTATGCATTCATTATACCTCCTGGAGACTGAAGAAACTGGGTGGATTCAGCTACAGTGGCTGACAAGACAACCCTTTGGCTTCCTATTGTGTGGTCGTGGCATTCAAACGTATGCCCAAACCCTAGGCTTTTTGCCTTACGTCTCATTCCATTTCCCACCCCTGCCATGTGTGCGGGAGCTCTAAATTACAATTGTGCTGCTGCCTTAGTGTTCATACCTGACTTCTTTTTTGAATTTTTTACATTTAGACCAACATTTTCCCAGTTTTGCTGGGCTCCCTAATTTTTGTAATTCTCTCTCCATTCGTTCTGGGGTCACTTGGATATGATCCTGGGTATCACATTTCCTCCAGAGTAAAGAAATTATTCTCCCTTCTTTTTTTTTTTTTCCAGAGTAAAGGAACTGTTCTCCTTAGTCCAGTCTATATTCTGCTAAGTCTACCTGGAATGATGTGCTGTTGGTACTCTTTTTTTTTTTCTATTCTTTACTGGATCCCCAGAACACTTCCCCTTAGGACTAGGGTCTGTCTCTCTACCAGCTTAGTCCCAAAGCCCTGCTTCAAATGCTACTTATCTGGTTCTTTCATCACAGTCAATCTGAGATTCACAATGTCTTAAGATAATACACTTTGTCAAAGAAGGCCACTGAATTTGCTAGAACAATTGAGGATGAATTATCCTCCCTAATTCACTCATCTGGCCAAATCATGGTAGGCTGTCAATACCAAGAACTTAAAAAAGAAAAGGAATCTTTTTATCAGGCATGAGGATAAAATAAATTGGAGGTAATGACAAGCATTTATCAGCTGTATTTTTCTAGTAATGGATCCAGAAAAGGCTATTAAAATAAAGACATAGTATCCTCTAAAGTAACAGGGCTAGAAAAAGCATTAGCGAGTCATCTGGGTCCTAGTCTTTAAGGACATAGTAAAGATGAAAATGTTCATGTTAGACTACATTATAAAGTATAGGGCCTTCCCTGGTGGCTCAGAGGGTAAAGAATCTGCCTGCAATGCAGGAGACCTGGGTTTGATCCCTGGGTTGGACAGATCCCCCGAAGGAGGGCATGGCTACCCACTCCAGTATTCTTGCCTGGAGAATCCCCATGGACAGAGAAGCCTGGCGGGCTACAGTCCATGAAGTCACAAACAGTCAGATATAAATGAGTGACTAAGTACACAGCATGATAACTTATAGATATCCCTGAGCGTAGCTCAAGGTCTTACAGCATCATGCCTTCTCTTGACAAATAAAACAGGATCTGCTTTTCTCCGGCCCATCTATGCCAAGGCTGTAACTCCTGAAATTATTTTCTCTTTAGACACATTCAGAGAAAGTAAGAAGTTCAATTTTATTGGATCATCTGCTTTACCTTCCTTGCAAAGATACGATTTTTCTAACACTAGGATTATATGGTAAAAAGTAGGGGTTGAAATTCATTTTATTTCTTGTGGATATTCCAGCACAATTTGTTAAAAAAAATTTTTTTTTCTTTCACCATTGAAATGATTCATTCTCCTTTGTTAAAAATGAATGGACTGTACAAGTAAAACTATTTCTGAGTTCTGTTCCACTGGTATATCATTCCTTATGCAATTACTATGCTATATTGATTATTCTAACCTAGTAAGTGATTTCTGAATTCAGCTTATATAAGCCTTCCAAATATATTTTTTTCTTTTCTAATATTCAGGGTTATAGATTCTTTGTGTTTCCATATAAATTTCAGAATTAACTCATCAAATTCAAAACGAGGGAGCAAAGGAAGAAGGGAGGGAAGGAAGGAGAGAGATTGAGAGAGGGAAGAAGGAAGAAAAAAAGGAGAAGAAAGGAAGGAAGACTGCTAGACTAATAACTGAGAATGTGTTCAATTTATATATTATTTGGTGAAAACTGACATCTTTGTAACAGTGTCCTCCAACAAATACATTTGTTTTGTATTGTTTAGTTTCCATTGTTTAAGTGGTATTTAATGTCTCTAAGTAATGTTTTCAGTGTTGAGGATTTATATGACTTTCATCAAATTTATTTCTAAATATTTTATATTTATTGCCTCCTCAATATTTAGAATTATTTTAAAATTTCATATCAATTAGTTGTCACTGTATAAAAATGCCATTTTTTAAAATTAAGCTTCTACCCTGACAATTTGTTAAATTTATTCTTAGTTCTAATAATTTCTGGAAGATTACTTAGGACATTCTGCATACAATCACCATACAATCATATAACATACAAATAGAGCACTTCCCTTCTTTTCAATCTTTATATTTTAATTTTCCATTTCTAGATTCACTTCTGTGGCTAGACTTATCAGTAGAAAACTTATTGAGAGTTAAGAGTGATCATCTCGTGAAGCAGGGCACTCAAAGCTGGGGCTCTCAGACAACCCAGAGGGATAGGGTGGGGAGCGACATGGGAGACGGGTTCAGGATGAGGGGACACATGTACACCCATGGCTGATTCATGTCGATGTATGGCAAAGGCCATCAGAATATTGTAAAGTAATTATCCTCCAATGAAAATAAATAAATTAATTTTTTAAAAAGAACACTTAGAAGAAATAACATCTAAAAAAAAAAGTGAGCGAGCATCTTTGCCTTGTTCTAATTTTAGGAGGAAAATAATTAGCATTTTACAATTTGGTATGATGTTACCTACACGTTAGTAACAAATGCCCTTGAATAGATTGAAAAATCATTTTATTCCAAGTTTTTGCAAATTTTTGAATAAGTTTTAAAGGTTGTCAAATGTTTTTCCTATATCTGTTAAAATGGTCATTGATTATTTTTCCTTAAAATCAAGCATTAAATTCATTGATTTTGAATATTAAATTATATGGGCTTCCCTTATAACTCAGTTAGTAAAGAATCTGCCTGCAATGCAGGAGACTCTGGTTTGATTCCGGGATCAGAAAGATCTGCTGGAGAAGGGATAGACTACCCACTCCAGTGTTCTTGGGCTTCCTTTGTGACTCAGCTGGTAAAGAATCTGCCTGCAATGCAGGAGACCTGGGTTCGAGTGGGTTGGAAAGATCCCCTGGAGAAGGGGAAGGCTACCCATTCTAGTATTCTGGCCTGGAGCATTCCAAGGGCTGCATAGTCCATGGGGTCACAAAGATGGACACGACTGAGTACATGACTTTTTACATGACTTTTTGTAAATTTTTGAGGAAATATTAAAGGTTGTTAAATGTGTTTACTATGTCTATTGAAATGGTTATTGATTATTTTTCCTTACAATCAAGCATTACATTGAATGATTTTGAATATTAAATTGATCTTGTATTTCTGAGAAAATTTAAATATATTTTGTTATTGACTTTGTAATTGACTGGAATTTGCAGGGGAGTGGCTCTTAAGTTTATGCTGACTTCATAAAGCAAGTTGAAATGTATCCATTCCTTCCTCATTTTCTGATGTGTGCGCTCAGTCATTTCAATCATTGTGACAATATGGACTGTAGCCCGCCAGGGTTCCCTATCCATGGGGTTCTCTAGGCAAGAATATTGGAGTGGGTTGCCAAGCCCTCCTCCAGGGAATCTTTCCAAAACAGGGATTGAACACACATCTTTTAGGTCTTCTGCATTGGCAGGCAGATTCTTTACCACTAGCGCCACCTGGAAAGCCTATTTTCTGATTGACTACAGGAAATCATTATTTCCTTTAATATTTTATAGAATTCCACAGTAAATCATCTAGATCTGGATTCTTCTTTCTGAAAAAGTTTTTGATAATGAGTTCAATTTCCTTAATACATATAGTTTCCTCAACTATCAAATATGGATAATAATGCTATACCCTTTGTGGCATTTTAATAAAAATTAATAAATTTGTAACTTGTAAAATTCCTAGAATGCATCAGGCACATAGGAAAGGATTAACAGATGTCTGTTAAATAAAGTTTCTGTTAATATGTTAATGATTCCTATTAAAATGTTTTGTGCATATATATTTTATATATGCTTTTAAATAATACTTAAAACAAAATTTAGGTTCTAACATGTATGAATTGATATATTCTTAAAATTCATTTTCTCATACCATTAATTCTTTGTAATTATATAATGGATAAGTTATACATATATCCCCATAACATACTGAAATATTTCTATTACTTAGAGAATTATATCCTATCCAATGCTCATTTTTAAAATAAAGTATTAATATGAAATTTCTGAGTTAGATGCCTTGAACATATTTTCATTCTTTGTATTAGTTACCAAATGTTTTCCAAACGATTGTCCCTTACCAAAAGTTTTTAACTGTACATTCGTTCTGACACTGGATTCTATTATAATTCCCCCTGTTGCCTACTTCATTTGCAAACTTGAATAATTTTTGCTTTAATTTTAACATTTCTAAATGTGAGTTATGTTGAACATTTTTTCACTTATTACTTCTGTTGAAAATTATTTTATCATTTAATTAGCCCATTTTTTAATATTTACTAGTGATTTTATTCATGTCTTTTGTCTATTTTCTATCACAATGTTAGAGTTTTTATATGCTCATTTTTTAAATCTTAATTTATCATTTACCTTTGGCTTTGTTACCTTTCTGACACACCAAATGTGTCCTTTCCCAAGTTTATAAGCCAAAGCATTTAGTAATTAGTGATTTCCTTCTTTTCTATTTATACAATTGTTGAAAATGGTTTTAAAATCCAATATTCAATTTTCTAGTTTTTACTACATACTAATTTTTTATCTTATAACTTTTCAGTACCCTTATATTTATTTTATTTATGATTTAAAAAGGGGCTTCCCAGGTGGCTCAGTGGTAAAGAATCCACCTGCCAATGCAGGAGACACAGATTTGATTCCAGGGTTGGGAAGATCCCCTGGAGGAGGAAATAGCAATCCATTCCAGTATCAGTTCAGTTCAGTTCAGTCACTCAGTCGTGTCTGACTATTTGCAACCGCATGAATCGCAGCACGCCAGGCCTCCCTGTCCATCACCATCTCCCGGAGTTCACTCAGACTCATGTCCATCGAGTCCGTGATGCCATCCAGCCATCCCATCCTCGGTCGTCCCCTTCTCCTCCTGCCCCCAATCCCTCCCAGCATCAGAGTCTTTTCCAATGAGTTAACTCTTCGCATGAGGTGGCCAAAGTACTGGAGTTTCAGCTTCAGCATCATTCCCTCCAGAGAAATCCCAGGGTTGATCTCCTTCAGAATGGACTGGTTGGATCTCCTTGCAGTCCAAGGGACTCTCAAGAGTTGTCTCCAGCACCACAGTTCAAAAGCATCAATTCTTCGGCGCTCAGCCTTCTTCACAGTCCAACTCTCACTTCCATACATGACCACAGGAAAAACCACAGCCTTGACTAGACAGACCTTAGTCGGCAAAGTAATGTCCCTGCTTTTGAATATGCTATCTAGGTTGGTCATAACTTTTCTCCCAAGGAGTAAGCGTCTTTTAATTTCATGGCTGCAGTCACCATCTGCAGTGATTTGGGAGCCCCAAAAAATAAAGTCTGACACTGTTTCCACTGTTTCCCCATCTATTTCCCATGAAGTGATGGGACCGGATGCCATGATCTTCGTTTTCTGAATGTTGAGCTCTAAGCCAACTTTTTCACTCTCCACTTTCACTTTCATCAGGAAGCTTTTTAGCTCCTCTTCACTTTCTGCCATAAGGGTGGTGTTATCTGCATATCTGAGGTTATTGATATTTCTCCCGGCAATCTTGATTCCAGTATACTTGCCTGGAAAATTCCATGGACAGAGGATCCTGGTGGGCTACAGTTCATGGGGGTCAAAAAGAGTTGGACATGACTGAGTGACTGAGAACACGAACACACACATAATTAAAAGAAAAAATATGAAACATTTTATCATCTTCACTTAGCAGTGATACCCAAAAGGATTACTTGACTTAGCCAGAAAGCATAGTTAGTAAGTAGAGTTGGGGTTGTACCATGTAATTCTCCTGTTACAGTGTCCATGCCTACACTGAGGACAAGCATGTTGCCAAATCACCGATTTCTTTTTAGTTTGCTTTCTCAATGTAAAATTTTAAGTGAACATATAAAGACATGTACATGCTCTAAAATATATTTACTTTACATGTATTTATTCATAGATTGTTCAACTGTGAAACAGACTACCATAGGGTCCACTCAGAAGGGCATTGTGGGGGGAAGTTATAAGGTGAGATGCCTTCAGGACCAGTTAGAAAATGTTATTCATCCATGTGAAGTGCAGTGCCATAAAACTGGTTAAACTTATGGTAAAATATAGAGAGCCTTTTTTTCTCCTAAGTGTGTAAAAATTATTTTTTTGAGCACTTGGTGTTCATACCAAGAAAGTCTGCAGAGCTGGACTCCAGGGTACCTTTAGATCCTTACCTTAATGTGTCTACCAATCTTAAATTATTATGTCACAATCTTTGCCCAATGCCAAGCAGTTCCCTACTGTCAAAGACTCAAACCTCTTGAGCACAAATCCCCAAATCCTATAGATGATCTCTGTCTCACCCCTCTTGAGAGATTACTGGGATTTTCATTATGGCATTCTCCCTCATGGGAGTGAATTCTAATCAGCTAGGCTTTGATTTATGAACAAACTGTTCAGGATGTTTGAGGATTTTAATTCTTTCAAGAAAATGATATTAAGATAGAAAGTATGAATTTTGGTACATTGTGAGGAAAAACTCTTTTAGTCAATTCCAAGTTTATTTTTTCCCCTTCTAGCCCAATCCATGCTTGGTTTATATATAACTGAGAGTAATAAGCAAATAACAATACCGTGAAAATGCACACTGACAATCTGAAGAGGGAATAGGAAGACCTTTTTATACATGGTCATCCTAAAATCTCTGTGGGGCTTGGAGTTTTTTCATCAGGTAGATTATTTGCTGAGTTTTCTCATCAGGTAGATTATTTGTGCCCTTGAATAATTCCATAAAATGTTTAACCTCATTATTATTTAAAGACATTTACACTAAAAGCTATACTACTTTGTACTTGCTTAGTTTGTAAAGATAATGCATGAAAATAAAGAAAGGTGGGGAGAACAAGATGGTGCAGGAGTAGGTGGACGTAGAATATATATCTCTCCATGGATACATCCGGAATACACCTTCAGACACAAATGTGCATGCAGAATACCAGCTGAGAGTGGACAGGAGTATCTGACCAGCGGTGGGGGGGAATAGAACCAGGCAAAACTCAGCCTGATGAAGGAACTAGGGGGAAAGACAGGAGTGTTAGTAGGACTGGACCTGCCCTCAGTGGGTGGGGGAACTGAGGCAGGGGTCCAGTCCCCACACTGGTGCAACTGTCTGAGTCAGGGGAGAAACTTTTAAGACTGAGGGTGAAACAGCCGATCTGTGGCAGCCTAAATGGAATGAGAATCAGACAGTCCTTGCCGCAGCCATACATACCCTGAATAGGGACTTGGGTCCCCTGGAAGGCACAGCAGCTGGGAGGTGGAGTTTAGGGATTGTGGAGCACCAGGGCGAGGACTGCTGCTGACTTCAGAGAGACAGATCAAGGGGGTGTGAGGGAGAAGATTGTGGTGGGAAGTGCCCGTGGAGGAAAGCCTGGGAGCCATGGGAGCAAGGCAATACTGCTGAGTCACGCATAGTGGGTGGAGCCATCACTATAGCCTCTCTCCCCCCACACACGAGCATCGGCAGATGAACGATAGAGTGGTTGTCCCATCAAATGCCTGAAGCACTAAACTACAGAGTAGGGCCCACCCAGGGTGCCCCTTCAAGTGCCTGATGCACTGATGTACAGAGTAGCACCGCAGCCAGGGGGGCCCCTCCATCCCCAGGCAAGGGACCCTCTAAGTGCCTGAAGGGGTAGAGCTATGGAGAAAGACAGGCCCAACAGGCCTTCTGATCACCAGCTACAAGAGGCTCAAAGAAAGACTCTGAAAGGACCATAACTCTTGCAGCAGACGTAGTCTGTGTCCCTGCACACTTGGTGCCACCAGGTACCCTGCAAGCCAAGCAGCTGTGCCACCTTCATACTCAACTCTCACTAGGACAGAGCTGCCACAGGCAAAAGTCTTGCATCTACGCACTCAGGGTCGCTTTGGTCATGTCCAACTCTTTGCAACCCTGTAGACTGCGGCCTGCCAGGCGTCTCTGTCAGGGAGGTTCTCCAGGCAAGAACACTGGAGCATATTGGCCAATACTGGTTGCCATACCCTTCTAGAGCACTATATTTCCTGCTGCCCTATCTGCCAACTCCCCTGAGTACCTGATGCTGCCAGAACCCCTGCGGCCCAAGCAGCTGCACCAGCTTCACACTTGGCCCTCACGGGCAAACCCAATTCCTCCCGGGCGGCCTCAGAAGCAAACCCCAGTGGATGAATCACATGCAGAAATGGAAATAAAACCACAATTGAAACCCAGGGGCAGTGTGGCTAAGGAAGAAGACCCAAAACCTTCCCACCAGCTATACAAGCTGCAGATTAAATCCACACAATCAATTAGGCAGACTGTGTCTATGGAATATATAAAAAGACATTGAGAGCTCCCACAAAAGAAAACTCACTAGTTCTGATAGCTGTGGACATTGGAGGCAAGAACAGACAGGAGTAGGAGCAGACTAGAATCTGAGATGTCCCCACAGCAGGTCCTGAGATCAGCACAGTTTTGGAAGTCATCCTAGGGAGGTGAGATGGACTGTGACTCCCAGTGAAGGAAAGGACTCTGGCAGCAGTGACTCAAGGAAAGCATTTATTATTCTTATGTTTTCACTTGCTCTGTAGATTCTTTTGGATATTTTTTCTTTTTTTCTTTTTTTTTCCTTTTTTTATCCCCCTCTGTTGTAGTTGTCAATTTTATTGGCACTATGAAATCTAATTATGTTTTTCAACTTTTTTCTTTTTCCTCAGTCACATTTTTTATTGTCATTATAAACCTCTGCCTCTACATTGGATTTTTGCAGTTCTGTGGAGTTTTCCTTTTTTTTTTTTCCTCTCTCTCTTTTTTTAATTTTAATTTTTAAACCTATTATTTTTCTACAATTATTCTTTTGTTTGCTTTTCCTACTGTTCTTTTCCCCTTGCAGTTAATCTTTAATGATTATAAATCTTCTTTCTATACCTTTATTTAACTTTGCATGTCTATTCCTTGTTTCTTTTCTTTTGTTCCTTTCCTCTCAAAATATTTGTTAGTTTTATTTTCACTGCTTTATTCTCCAATTGATTCCTTGATTTATTTTGTTTTCCAGTTTGTGCTTCAGTTAGTTTTGTTCTTAACTGGCTGATATAATTTTTGGTTTCCTTTGTTCTCTGAGCCAATCTATGGCACTTTATTTTTGGTGGACTGTTTTGATTTTGCTTATAGGTATATATGTATATGTTTATATTCATCACACTTTTTATTGTTGTTATAAAACCTATGCCTGTACGTTGGACTTTTGCAGTTCTGTGGAGGTTTTTTCCTTTCTTTCTTTCTTCTTCCTTTTTTAAAAATTTTCTCATTTTATAATTTTAACTTTTAATTTTTTAAACCCATTATATCTTTTCTACATTTATTCCTTTGTTTACTTTTCCTACTGTTATTTTCCCCTTGCACTTAATCTTTAATGTATATAAATCTTCATCTACCTCTATTTAACTTTGCATATCTATTCTTTCTTTCTTTCCTTTCCTATCAGCATACTTGTAAGTTTTGTTTTCATTGCTTTACTCCCCACTTGGCACCTTGTTTTAGTTTTGTTTTCCAGTTTGTGCTTTAGTTGGTTTTGTTCTTAACTGGTAAATATAATTTTTGATTTCCTTTGTTCATCGCGTCCATCTACTGTACTTTATTTTTGGTGGACTGTTTTGACTTTTCTCATTAAATTAATAATCACTTGCCTGATTTTTAAACTGCCATTTGACTGGGGTTCATCTTCAGTTTCTCATTTTGGAGTATTTGTTTCAATCTCACTTAATGCCATAACAAACCACTTGTGGAATCTTTGTTCCTGACCAGGGATCAAGCCCTGAGCCTTTCGAGTGGGAGCACTGACTCCAAGACCCTAGACTACCAGAGAACTAACCCTAGGGAGTATAAAAAGTGAGAATTCACACAAAGGAAACCACTTGAATACAAAACCCAGCATCACCCAACCACCAGTAGCACCCTGTGCAGGACACCTCATCTAAACAACAAACAAAACAAAAATACAAATCAATCATAAGCAGACAGGATGACCACCTCACTCAGCCTTGCCCATCAGAGGAATAACAAACAAACTAATAAACAACAAAGCTCAGCACAAATGTCACACTATACAAAGCTTACACAAACTACTGGACCAACCTTAGGAGGGCAGAAACCAAAAGGAAGAAAGAAATTAGCCTTGAAGCCTGGGAAAAGGGGACCTCAAACACAATAAGTTAAAAAACAAATAATGAAAAGGCAGAGAAATACTACACAAATAAAGGAACAGACTAGAAACACAGAAGTCCAAACAAATGAAGATGAAATAGGCAAACTACCTGAAAAAGAATTCAGAATAATGATAGTAAAAATGATCAAAAACCTTGAAAAGAAAATGGATAAAATGCAAGAATCAATCAACAGAAAACTAGAAGAATTAAAGAATAAACATACATAGAAAAACAACACAATTACTGAAACTGAAAATACTCTAGAAGGAATCAATAGCAGAATATCTGAAGCAGAAGAACGAATCAGTGAGCTGGAAGATAAAATGGTAGAAATAACTTCTGAAGAGCAGAATAAAGAAAAAAGAATGAAAAGAAATGAGGATAGTCTCAGAGACCTCTGGGACAATATCAAACGCACCAACATTTGAATTATAGAGGTCCCAGAAGAAGAAGAGAAAAAGAAAGGGTATGAGAAAACTTTTGAAGAGAGTATAGTTGAAAATTTCCCCAACATGGAAAAGGAAATACTCAATCAAGTCAAAGAGGCACAAAGAGTCCCATACAGGGTATATCCAAGGAGAAACACTCCAAGACACATACTAATCAAACTAACAAAGACTAAACTCCCTTGTTGCAAGAGAGAAGCAACAAGCAACATACAATGGAAACCCCATATGCTTAATAGCTGATCTTTCAACAGAAACTCTGAAGGCCAGAAGGGAATGGCAGAATATATTTAAAGTATTGAAAGGGAAAAATCTACAACCCAGATTACCATACCAGCAAGGATCTCATTCAAAATTGATGGAGAAATAAAAAGCTTTTCAGACAAGCAAAAGTTAGGAGAATTCAATACCACCAAACCAGCTCCACAGCAAATGTTAAAGGGACTTATATAGTCAAGAAATACAAGAGAAGAAAAAAGATCTATGAAATCAGCCCCAAACAATTAAGAAAATGGCAACTGGAAATATATATCAATAATTACTTTAAATGGATTAAATACTCCAACCAAAAGACACAGACTGGTTGAATGCATACAAAAACAAGATCCATATATATGCTGTCTGCAAGAAACCCACTTCAGACCTCAAGATACATAGACTGAAAGTGAGAGAATGGAAATATATATTCCATGCAAATGGGAAGCAAAAGAAAGCCAGAGTATCAATCCTCATATCAGATAAAATAGACCCTAAAATAAAGATTAGAAGAGATAAGGAAGGACACTACATAATGATCAAGAGATCAATCCAAGAGGAAGGTATAACAATTGTAAATATCTATGCCCAACTTAGAAGCACCTCAATACATAAGACAAACACTAACAGACATAAGAGGAGAAGTTGACTGTAAGACAATAATAGTAGGAGGCTTTAACGAAACACTCACACCAATGGACAGATCATCAAAACAGAAAATTAATAAGGAAACACAAGTATTAAATGATACATTAGATGAGAAGGATAGCATTGATATCTTCAGGACATTCCATCCAAATGCAGAATACAGCTTCTTCTCAAGGGCACATGGAACATTCTTCAGGATAGACCACATCTTGAGTCACAAATCAAACCTCAGGAAATTTAAGAAAATTGAAATCATATCAAGCATCTTCTTTAACCACAATGCTATGAGACTATATATCAACTACAAGAAAAAAACTGTAAGAAACACAAACATGGAGATTGAACAGCACGTTTCTTAATAACCAACAGGCTACTGAAGAAATCAAAAGGGAAATCAAAGATTTCTAGAAACAAATAACAATGAAAATATGTCAACTCAAAACCTATAGGATGAAAAGCAGTTCTCAAGAGGGAAGTTTATAGCAATACAATACTACCTCAAGAAACAAGAAAAATATCGAATAGACAGCCTAACTTTACACCTAAAACAAATGGAAAAAGAACAAAATATCCCAAAATTAGTAGAAGGAAAGAAATAATATAGAGCTGAGCAGAAATAAACAAAAAAGAAATGAAAGAAACAATAGTAAAGATTAATAAAGCTAAAATCTGATTATCTGAGAAGATAAACAAAATTGACAAATCTTTAGACAGATTCATCAGGAACAAAAGAGAAAATAAACAACAAAATTAGAAATGAAAAAGGAGAGGTTACAACAGGCAATTAAGAAATACAAAGGATCATAAGAGACTATTGTGAACAACTATATGGCGATAAAATGGATAGCACAGAAGAAATGGACAGATTCTTAGAAAAGTTAAATCTTCCCAGAATGAACCAGGAAGAAATAGAAATTATGAACAACCCAATTACAAGCACTGAAATTGAAGCTGTGATAAAAAATTTCCTCCCCAAAAAAAGTCCAGGTCAGAGGCTTCACAGGAGAATTCTATCAAACATTTAGAGAAGAGCTAATGCCTATCCTTCTAAAACTCTTTGAAAAAACTGCAAAGGAACACTTTCAAACTCATTCTATGAGGCCACCATCACCCTGATACCAAAACCAGACAAAGACAACACAAAAAAAGAAAACTACAGGCCAATATCACTGATGATCATAGATGCAAAAATCCTCAACAAAATTTTAACAAACAGAATTCAGGAACACATCAAAAAGCTCATATGCCAGAATCAAGTTGGTTTATTCCAGGGATGCAAGGATATGTATTCTTCAACAGGGGCAAATCAATCAATGTGATACACCATATTAACAAATAGAAAGATAAAAACCACACGATAATTTCAATAGATTCAGAAAAAGCCTTTGACAAAATTCAGCACCCATTTATGATTAAAACTCTTCAAAGACTGAGCATAGAAGGAACCTACCTCAACATAGTAAAGGCCATATATGATAAGCCTACAGCAAACATTACTGTCAATGGTAAAAAAAAAAAAAAAAAGTGAAAGCATTCCCCCTAAGATCAGGAACAAGACGAGGGTGTCTACTTTCACCACAGTTATTCAACATAGTTCTGGAAGTCCTAGCTACAGCAATCAGAGAAGAAAAAGAAGGAAAAAGCATCCAGATCAGAAAAGAAGAAGTAAAACTCTCAAAACAGATGACATGATACTGTACATAGAAAACCCTAAAGATAGTATCAGAAAACTGCTAGAGCTAATCAGTGAATTTAGCAAAGTTGCAGGATATAAAATCAATACACAGAAATAACTTGTATTTCTATATACTAACAATGAAAAATCAGAAAGAGAAATGAAGGAATCATCCCATTCACCACCGAAACAAGAAGAATTAAATATATAGGAATAAACTAACAAAATAATTGTACACAGAAAATTATAAGACACTAATGAAAGAAATCAAAGATGACATAAACTGATCAAGAGATATTCCATGTTCCTGGGTAAGAAAAATCAATATTGTGAAAATGAATATACTACCAAACACAATCTACAGATTCAATATGTGATCCCTATCAAATTATCAATGACATTATTCACAGAACTAGAACAAAAAATTTCACAATTCATTTGGAAACACAAAAGACCCTAAATAGCCAAAGCAGTCTTGAGAAGGAAGAATGAAGCAGGAGGAATCAGCCTTTCTGACCTTGGATTATTCCACAAAGCTACAGTCATCAAGAGAGTATGGTACTGGCACAAAAACAGAAATATAGACCAATGGAACAAGATAGAAAGCCCAGAAATAAACCCATGCACCTATGGGTACCTTATTTTTGACAAAGGAGTCAAGAATATATAATGGGGCAAAGACAGCCTCTTCAATAAATAGTGCTGGGAAAATCGGACAGCTACATGTAAAATAATGAAATTAGAACACTTCCTAATACCATACACAAAGATAAACTCAAAATGCATTAAAGACCTAAATAGAAGACCAGAAACTATAAAACTGTTAGAGGAAAACATAGGCAGAACACTCAAGACATAAATCAAAGCAAGATCTTCTATGACCCACCTCCTAGAGAAAAAGAAATAAAAACAAAAGTAAACGAGTGGGACCTAATTAAACTTAAAAGCTTTTCAACAGCAAAGGAAACTATAAGCAAGGTGAAAAGACAACCCTCAGAATGGGAGAAAATAATAGCAAATGAAACAACTGACAAAGGATTAATTTCCAAAATATACAAGGAGTTCATACAATTCAATACAAAAAAAAAAAAAAAAAAAAAAACAACCCAATCAAAAAGTGGCAAAAAGATCTAAACAGACATTTCTCCAAAGAAGATACACATATGGCTAACTGTATCATCAAAAAAGCAAGAGTGTTCCAGAAAAACATCTATTTCTGCTTTATTGACTATGCCAAAGCCTTTGACTGTGTGGATCACAAGAAACTGTGGAAAATTCTTTAAGAGATGGGAATACCAGACCACCTGACCTGCCTCTTGAGAAACCTACATGCAGGTCAGGAAGCAACAGTTAGAATTGGACATGGAACAACAGACAGGTTCCAAATAGGAAAAGGAGTACGGCAAGGCTGTATATTGTCACCCTGCTTATTTAACTTATATGCAGAGTACATCCTGAGAAAAGCTGGGCTGGAAGAAGCACAAACTGGAATCAAGATTGCCGGGAGAAATATCAATAACCTCAGATATACAGATGACACCACCCTTATGGCAGAAAGTGAAGAGGAACTAAAAAGCCTCTTGTTGAAAGTGAAAGAGGAGAGTCAAAAAGTTGACTTAAAGCTCAACATTCAGAAAACAAAGATCATGGCATCTGGTCCCATCACGTCATGGGAAATAGATGGGGCAATAGTGGAAACAGTGTTAGACTTTATTTTTGGGGGCTCCAAAATCACTGCAGATGGTGGCAGCAGCCATGAAATTAAAAGATGCTTACACCTTGGAAGGAAATTTATGACAACCTAGATAGCATATTGAAAAACAGAAGCATTACTTTGTTGACAAAGGTCTGTCTAGTCAAGGCTATGGTTTTTCCAGTGGTCATGTATGGATGTGAGAGTTGGACTGTGAAGAAAGCTGAGCACCGAGGAATTGCTGCTTTTGCACTGTGGTGTTGGAGAAGACTCTTGAGAGTCCCTTGGACTGCAAGGAGATCCAACCAGTCCATTCTAAAGGAGATCAGTCCTGGGTGTTCATTGGAGGGACTGATGCTGAAGCTGAAACTCCAATACTTTGACTACCTCATGCAGAGTTGACTCATTGAAAAAGACCCTGATGCTGGGAGGGATTGGGGGCAGGAGGAGAAGGGGACGACAGAGGATGAGATGGCTGGATTCGATGGACATGAGTTTGAGTAAACTCCCGGAGTTGATGATAGACAGGGTGGCCTGGCGTGCTGTGATTCATGGATTTGCAAAGAGTCAGACATGACTGAGTGACTGAACTGAACAGCACATGAAAAGATGCTTACAATTGCTCATTATTAGAGAAATGCAAATCAAAACTACAATGAGATATCACCACATACTAGTCAGAATGGCCATCATCAGAACGTCTACAAACAAAAAATGCTGGAGAGGATGTGGAGGAAAGGGAACACTCTTACACTGTTGGTGAGAATGTAAATTCATAGAGCCACTATGGAAGATGGTATGAAGATTCCTTAAAAACTAGATATAAAACCACCATATGACCCAGCAATCCCATGCCTAGGTATATACCCTGAGGAAACCAAAATTGAAAAAGACACATGTATTCCAGTGTTCGTTGCAGCACTATTTACAATAGCTAGAACATGGAAGCAACCTAGATGTTCATTGACAGATGAATGGATAAAGAAGTTGTGGTATATATATATACAATGAATATTACTCAGCCATAAAAAGGAACACCTTTGAGTCAGTTCTAATGAGCTAGATGAACCTAGAAGTGAAGTAAGTCAGAAAGAGAAAGAGAAATATCATATTCTAATGCATATATACAGAATCTAGAATGATGACACTGAAGTATTTATTCACAGGGCAGCAATGGAGAAACAGACATAGAGAATAGACTTACAGGTATGGGGAACAGGGAGGAGAGGGTGAGATGTATGGAAAGAGTCACATGGAAACTTACTTTACCATGTGTAAAATGGATAGCCAATGTGAATTTGCTGTATGGCTCAGGAAACTCAAAGAGGGGCTCTGTATCAACCTAGAGGGTTGGGATGAGGAGGGACATGGGAAGGAGGTTCAAAAGGGAGAGGATATATGTATACCTATGGCTGACTCATGTTTTGGTTTGACAGAAAACAATAAAATTCTGTAAAGCAATTATTCTTCAACAAAAAATTAATCAATAAAAAAAAAAGAAAGGAGGGGTGTTCCTTAGTATGATTAAATGTTAACCCAAATTAAAGAAGATGAAAATAGAATTAGGATGGATCGGCTGACCTTTAAGGATGGATTCACTTAACATAAATACTTTCCATAATAAAATATTACCAAATATATATTTGACAGTGGCACACCACATCAACAGGAGTGAGGTAAAGAAAATAACGTGTCCCAAAGAGGAGGAATATTTTATCACTGACATTTTTTTAGAATTGCCAGCACATAGTGAAAAAAGAAAGAAGAACAAATTTTAGTTGGTTTTGAGTTGTAATATCATTTAAAATTTTCTATCGAAAATAATTCTTTTGGTGTCTGCACTATGACCAACTGCTCACAACCCCCTCCCCAATACCTTAATATGCTACCATTTATTGGCACTTGATAGATCTCAATTTTTATAAGAAATGCTGAGATCACTTCATGGCAAAATTTAATGTTGGCTAGTACATTGAAGGAATGGTCTTCTGTATCAAAAGTTATTATAATTTCTAAATAAGATGAAGCACCATGTGTGTCATAAAATCATGTGTACAGATAAGGTTTAAACATCGAACATGAGAAAACTGATAATAATTGTTCAGATAGGGTTTAAACATCGAACGTGAGAAAACTGATCGTAATTGTTCAGATAGGGTTAAAACACCGAACGTGAGAAAACTGGTCATAATTGTTCAGATAGGGTTTAAACATCGAACGTGAGAAAACTGATCGTAATTGTTCAGATAGGGTTTAAACATCCTACATGAGAAAACTGATAATCATTGTTTGGAAAAGTTACAACTGTTTATTGTGTAACAAAACATAAATGCTGAGAGATTTTTCAACTTGTTTCTCTTTAACTTTTAAGAACGGAATACATATAACAGAATCCATAGAAGAAGTATCTATTGTTTGGCCCTCCCAGAAGAGCTTTTAATAAATAATATTAATCATTGAATTTCTAAATAGTAAATTAAAAGGTGATTCACAGGAATTCACAAGAGAAACAGATTCACAGGATGGGTTATTGAATTTGAGAACTGCAGTGTTATTCAATAGAGCCCAAGGGGTGATTATGGTTCTCATTAGGAAAAAATGCCTTTGTTAGTTCTCCCAGAAAAAAAAATTTCCTAGTATTTTTCAGTTGCTGAGCATAGTTATTAACCTAAGTTTTAATACAGGATTCTCAATAAAATAGACTGCATTAAATTAAAAAAACTTACCTTTCATTATAGTATAACTCAATTCTCAAGAACCTTAATTAAAAAAAATAAACCAACTACCAAATAAATGAAAATAGTCAATGGCTCATGGATTTTAATGATTTTATTATTAATCCTAGTTAATGTTTAAAATTCTTCTTAAAATTTAGGCCACTTTTTATCTTGTGTTGTATCATATGCTAAAACATATCCAAAGATTTGACAATTTAAGATTATGATATAAACATTGATTCATGAAAGTATTACCAAATTATGAATGCATCAGTTCAATTCAGTTGCTCAGTTGTGTCTGACTCTTTGCCACCCCATGGACTGTAGCACACCAGGCCTCCCTGTCCATCACCAACTCCCAGAGTTTACCCAAACTCATGTCCACTGAGTTGGTGATGCCATCCAACCATCTCATCCTCTGTCCTTCCCTTCTCCTCCTACCTTCAGTCAATCCCAGCATCAGGGTCTTTTCCAATGAGTCAGCTCTTTGCATCAGGTGGCCAAAGTATTGGAGTTTCAGCTTCAACATCAGTCTTTACAGTGAACACCCAGGACTGATCTCCTTTAGGATGGACTGGTTGGATCTCCTTGCAGTCCAAGGGACTTTCAACAGTCTTCTCCAACACCACAGTGCAAAAGCAGCAATTCTTCGGCACTCAGCTTTCTTTATAGTTCAACTCTCACATCCATACATGACTACTGGAAAAACCATAACCTTGGCTAGATGGACCTTTGTTGGCAAAGTAATGTCTCTGCTTTTTAATAAGCTATCTAGGTTGGTCATGACTTTCCTTCCAAGGAGTAAGGGTCTTAATTTCATGGCTATGGTCACCATCTGCAGTGATTTTGGAGCCCCAAATATGTACAACTGTATAGCAACCCAAATTTTATTCTTCATTCTTCAAATGTCTATTTAAGACCTGCTTCTTTTTACCAGGATTTGGGTAGACAGCCTAAGACATAAAAATAATGACTCCTTCCATTTTAAATAATAATGAAAGCACATTTATAGAGCCTTTTTCTTTTCTTTTTTTGACTGAATGGCATGAGGTTGGGAGGATCTTAGTTTCCAACGAAATTGAACCCATGCCCTCTGTAGTGAAGGGGCAGATTATTAACCACTGGACTGCTAGGGAACTCAGCCAATAGCCTTTTTTAATTATAAAGAAGATATTCAAATGCATCTTTATGAATCCAAATCTCTGCAAAAGGGATCCTAGATTTGATTGGCTCAGTGAGTGTAATTAAATCATGATGAAGCATTTCAGCTAGCAACTTTCTCCAGGAAATTCACTAGAGGAGCAAACCTACCTCCACCATGCTGATTACAAATAGAAATATTCCTCTACACCCTTTTCTTCAGGTGCTAGCATAAGTTCACTTTTGTTAAATATCTAGGCCCACACATATGTTTAACATGTTGCTCTTCATGTTTAAAAAAAAGCATTTATAGATGAAGTTTAAAACACTGTTAAATATCTCTTCCAGAAAGAGTAGATAGTATTCATCTTAAGATCTTCAAAGTTTTGATTTCCCACTAAAGATACACATACATGTAAAATTTGTTAACTGAGAGTCAACTGAACTTTGGCCAGAAAAACATGTTATGAAAATGAAAGAACTCTATGACAACCTAGAGGGGTAGAATGTGGGGTTGGGAGGGGTATATATATATATATATATATATAGTTACAAATGATGCACATTACTATATGGCAGAAACCAATACAAAACATTGTAAAGCAATTATCCTCAATTAAAAAATAAATTTAATAAAAAATGAAAGAGAAAATATACATCACGCCATGCTTCTGATGAGGGAGAAGACAGGCTTTGCTATGTGTACGTAACCACATTCCCAAGTACAAATCTCTGAAACAAGAAGCCGTGAAAAGTGTTGGATAAGCAACACTCTGTACACCAAAGAAAATTTGTGAAAATTACACAAAGGAGTTAAATATAAGTGATGAGAATTCTCTCTCTTTTGTAAACAAAGACTGCTACCCAGACGTTCAGGCTAAATAAGATAACCATGAAGATGTCCAAAGATTTCTTTTTTGGCCTTATGAAATAGACTGATTAATCACTGGAATGAAACTGGTCACTGTTTAAATGACAAATTTATCTCCATTGGTTAAGGTGGTGTCAACTCTAAGGTAATGTAATACATGGACATTAATGTTAGGGATATATTTGTTAGAACACTGGTGATTTAATGTACTAGCCATGTGACTTCAGGCACTAAACTTCAAATTTCTGAACGTCATTTTGTCCTTCCATACAATGGGAATAATAATACATTGACCTACGTTAGTCTGAAGATGAGGTGTGACTGCTGCTTATCCTATGTACTATTTCTTAGATCCCCTCACACAGGCTTACGCTGAACTCATGTGATTCAGAAGGGTAGGGTGTAGTGTATTTTGAAATCTTGAGAGCTGATAAAATTTTTAAAATCCATTTGCTATCTGGAAATCAATTTACATTTTAAATACCTTTCTATTTGAATTACATTGTAACATCTTTCTTTTTCAATTACCTAGCCAGTAAAATTAAATGCAAAAAAAAAAATTTTTACTGCAACTGTAATTGTGACAGGTGGCCTGGATTTTACCTCCTACATAGTTCTAAATTTAATCAATATGTCTCCAACACCAGCACTAAAATCATATTATTTTCCTTATGTAAGCCTTGTAAGATTTCAAAACTGCAACAAACTATTCTGGCTATTCATAGGAAAATGAAATATAAATGTATTCCTTTTACTGAATTTCCCTGGAAACTACTAAATATAAAGGCACTGATTTTCTCATATTTATCTTTATATCAAAGTGGACCCACTTACAACTTTGCAAATATGTCATTGTGGAAAACTGCTGAAATGATAACATAAGACATTTGGAATCTATTTTTCCTTTTCCCTAAGAAGCAGGAGTATTAGCTAGTGATTAGTAGTTTCCATGACTAAATCCTTTCTTAACGTCCGTTATAAATTTAGTAAGCTAAATGGCAACCCACTCCAGTACTCTTGCCTGGAAAATCCCATGGACGGAAGAGCATAGAAGGCTACAGTCCATGGGGTCGCAAAGAGTCAGACACGACTTAGCAACTTTACTTCACTTCAAGCAAAAACTAATCCTACCAATAAAGATAAGGGTAGACTAAGGAAAACATAGCTTCAATTAAATGCTGAAAACTTTTTTTAACCTTTAAACATAAAGAAGTTAGTTATTCATTTTGGCTCAATGGTGAATGAGAAAGGAAGAATAAAAAAAAGTTACTATCAGACTGAAAAAAATCTAAGTATTCTGAATCCTTGGTGAGTTTCCTGTTACAGCTGCAGTTTTGGTACCTGCTCCCCACTCCCCCATATTCATAACATCCCCTAAAGAAATATGTATGCAAGGAACCAGTTCAGGCAAATGTACACAAACTTTTATCATTAACAAGACTTTGGACCCAGTAGTCTATGTTATCTCTAGGCAAGCTGGACTCAAATAAAGTGTGACCAACTGGGCCCCTGTTCAAACAGAAATGAAATCTCTGTCAATTTGTCCTATTAGTTGCATGGGATTTCAACAGAAATAATGACAGTGAAGTTGAAGAAATTTTCATTTAAAAAATTGGAATACAAGTAGACTGCTGTCAAAGAAGGACAAATTTTGATTCTTACTTCTCGCGTTAAATCACCCATTGCCTCAGATGTTGGGCCAATGCATTTCCTGTACTGAACCCATCTCTAGCAATACTTGTCTGTCTTCAGGGTAAAGACCTTTGAACATCTAACAATGAAAACATAGCAATAAAAATTGAAGTAAAATTGAAGTTTTTTAAGAAGTTTTTGAGAAGGATTGACTAGGTCTAAATAGTCTATCAGGGGGAACAATCTTATATTCTCTTAAATACAAATATAAAATTTTGTATTTCTTTTCTGAAAATTTGCAAACGCTCCTGTGCCTCTCTGTGTGAATAAATGAGATGAAGATGTTTATTTCATAATTTAAAAAACTTTTTTTTCTTTATTTTTTTGCTTGCACCAGGTCTTCATTGCTGCACCTGCCTCTAGTTGCAGTGAATGGGGGCTACTCTTAACAATTGCAGTGCAGGCTTATTGCAGTGACTCTCCTGTTGCAGAATACAGGCTCTGGGCGTGTGGGCTCAGTAGTTGTGCCACACAGCCTTAGTTGCTTTGGGTCATGTAGAATCTTCCCGGACCAAAGATCCAACCCATATATCCTGCATTTACAGGCGAGTCTTATCCATTGTGCCACCAGGAAGTCCTCATAAACATTTTAATGAATGTTTCTTTGATGTTTCCTCCAAAACTTAGTGAAATCGGTCAGGAAAAGACTTTTCTTCAACTTGCTTCAGTTCAGTAGAAGACCACTCTCCATGCTAAACTAAGAAATCATCCCTATTCCATCTTGCATGTCAGGTTTTATTCACATACAAGAGGCGATTACAAAGAGCAGAATTTCCTGGCATCTCCTTGATGGATGGACGGTATGGCCAAGAAACAAATATGTATTGTTTTAATACACTGAAATTTTAGAATTTCTTGTTATTCTGGATAATCTGGAATCCCTATTCTGAAGAATACACAGAGTACAAAGAGAGTGAAGTTCAATTACCCACAAGATAATTTATCCTTCATTTTTCACTTTACACAAGAATAATCATATTAGCCCCTTGTAATAAAACCCTTGATGCTAGAAAGAAATTAAGTTCTCACTCAATATAGAGAAACATCACTTTAAAGCATTTCTTTCTATTCTATTCAGATATAACCAGACGGATCTCATTAATATACCCAGTTGGAATGTAAGTTTCTTTGTTAGTATCTGAAGCCAGAACTTTCTTCATCTGGAACTCATGTAGATTTTTAAGCATATCCAAAGTTAGGCTACTCAAACTGCAAATCTCTAATATGATCCAGTTTTCCAAAGTTCCACATAGGCAAAAGGAAATGCAAGAAAATCATAGTACTAATTCAACATCACCAATTCTAGAAAACACAAACACATCCCAGAATCAATTCTAATTACTGCAGTTGCTTACTCTCTGCAGACTTATTTGATGATTACTGAATATTTTCCAAACTAAAATATTGTGGCCCCAAACCACTCATAATTACCACAATTCTGGGCAGCCCCTTGGCCTCTCTTAAGCCACCATTGCCTTTTAAAGGAAAGCAAATTCAGCATCTTTTTGCTAAAATGATCTGAAATGAGGAAGGAGGAAGATTGTGTGCTTTCATCCACAAATATTTTTCTGATCCCTGGTTTCATAATTTTATATAACGTTTAGATTCTCGTCTCAAACAACACTGTTATTCTCTGCCACTGATATTACGGAAGATAGTGTTTTATTTTTGTGAGAAATAGAGAGACAGAAAAAGGAAGGAGAAGTTTTCCTGATTTCAACCCTTACTGTTTGTAAATCGAGTCAGGCTATCTATCCAAATTTCATCCCTGTTCATAGAGACAGAAATTCTAATTTTGATCCTATAATTTTCATAACTAAGGAGACAAACAAAAGACATCACTATTAAAGATTCTTCCATGTGCCCTTGCCTAAGACTCTAGAATCCTTTGCTTATGTAAAGAACAACCTCAACATGAAAAAACCATGTGGTTGGAGTATCTCATCAAGACTGCACACAGGCTGGAGGGATCTCCCATTTTAATCCGACCAGGTGTCTCTACTCAGTGCTGAATGAAATTACAAAAAGAATTCAGAAAAAGGTACAAAGAAAACAGTCATGTTATCTGGGGCAGTCACTTCTTTGCCACCCACAGCATGTAGTTCAGTTCAGTCGCTCAGTCATGTCCGACTCTTTGCGACCCCATGAACTGCAGCACACCAGGCCTCCCTGTCCATCACCAACTCCCAGAGTCCATCCAAACCCATGTCCATTGAGCCGGTGATGCCATCCAACCATCTCATCCTCTGTCATCCCTTTCTCCTCCTGCCCTCAATCTTTCCCAGCATCAGAGTCTTTTCAAATGAGTCAGTTCTTCGCATCAGGTGACAAAAGTATTGAAGTTTCAGCTTCATCATCAGTCCCTCCAATGAACACTCAGGACTGATCTCCTTTAGGATGAACTGGTTGCATCTCCTTGCAGTCCAAGGGACTCTCAAGAGTTTTCTCCAACACCACAGTGCAAAAGCATCAATTCTTCAGTGCTCAGCTTTCTTTATAGTCCAACTCTCACATCCATACATGACTACTGGAAAAACCATAGCCTTGACTAGATGGACCTTTGTGGACAAAGCAATGTCTCTACTTTTTAATATGCTGTCTAGGTTCGTCATGAGTTTCTGGTAATTTAAGAGGTTTTCAGGCATTTTCTGACCATAAAGGAGCTGAGTCTGACAAACCATGTTTAGCATCACTCCCTGCCAAGATGACGAAACTGTCCTACTGTAACCTTTTATCATTAGTTGGTCCAGTGATCCATACAGCTAGGCAAAACTCTCTGGGGAAGTTGGTTTAGAGTTCCTAACTTTTATTTCCCAACTTTTATTTCCTTGCAGGGCACAGGAACATGAAGCAATGACTGAGAAATTCAAGTATATATACCAGGAAAGGCTAATAGGCAGGGCCCTAAGAAGAGACCCAACTGCAATCTACCAACTTCACGTTTAGAAATGCGGGAATGGTGAGACCTAAAATTGCTTACTACAAGAAGGCAGAAAATGACTGAAAGAGAAAATCCATTCGCCTAACTTTTTTTTTTTTAATGTATTTAATTGGAGGCTAATTACTTTACAATATTGTAGTGGGTTTTTCCATACATTGACATGAATCAGCCATGGGTGTACATGTGTTCCCCATCCTGAACCCTCCTCCCACCTCCCTTCCCATCCCATCCCTCTGGGTCATCCCAGTGCACCAGCCCTGAGCGCCCTGTCTCATGCATCAAACCTGGACTGGCGATCTGTTTCACATATGATAATATACATGTTTCAATGGTATTCTCTCAAATCATCCCACCCTTGCTTTCTCCCACAGAGAAGGATTCTTGCCAGCAGGAAAGAGCAATTTCTTTCTTTAAGAGACAAGAGCTAGAAGACAATGGAAGAAGCAAACATGATTCCATGCAGACCAAATCAAGCCTTCACTCTGCCATAAGCCTATGTCATCATCAGTCTATAGCCTCCCTTACCACTGGCTGCATTGTGTCAGTATCACCACTATTACACCTTTCCATCGTCTGGTTTTGGCAGTGCTCCTGTATCTCTTTCCCCTACGAGCTTGAAAGCCCTAGAATGAGGAAACGACTCTTTACAAATTCCAAATAGGGCTTACAATCCTAACGGTCTTGTCCTGAGTATACACTCAGATACTGGACAAATAGAAAGCCAAGGGTTTATTCTAAACATATTTTTCAGAGATGAGAAAACATTTCTCATAAGTACTTAAATATTTTGAATGCCTTATATTTCCTTTCATTTCTCAGAATCTGATGGGCTGATGGAAATGAGAGAGAAACTTCACAAAAATGTCAGAATAATACACAGGGAATACACTGGGAATGGTAGATACACTAATGTTTTGCTTATTTTTACTTGGTTCAAGTAGCTACTAACTACAGAGATGCTCAAAATGAATCTGTTTTATTGTAAGCTTGATTACCTACACATCCCTAAATTATTCTATCACACAAATGACAGCTTATACTTAATGAAAGGGGCCACTTATTTAACTGCTGATTATTTCTGAGAAAACATTTTAACCTACTTCCCTATTTAAATGAAAATGAGGGGAAAATATACTTTCACAAATCTTTAAAGGAATGCATTTCTGCTTTTTAGAGAAAGGAGAGTGGGATGAATATAGCAGGGCTTTCCTCCTACATACCCATGTTAGGCCTAGAGATTAAGATATATAAGTACTAATAAAAAGCATCTTCTCCTGGATATATATGCTGCTCCAGAGACCACCAAGAGGGCTGAGAGAGTGGTGACCAGACATAGAAAGTCACGTGACCTCAGTCCCTGTGTTGGTTTCCCTGTATCACTGCAAATGGCCCTGACTTTCCTGGGGAGGTTGTGCTGTTGATTTTTAGAGAGGAAGCTCAGATATAATTCTCTGAGGAGTAAGACAGTTTTCTTTTTTTAGGGCAAGATAATAGGTTTTATCCCTTCCCATAATTCTAAGCATTCTTTCTTATGCTATTTCTAAGTGTGGTGAAAAGCTATTTAAATATAACTTTACTAGTGATAAACTTTTACTGATGAATCTAATCATGAATCTCTCTCATGCTTTGTATAATAAGTAGAATGAAACTATCAAAAAAATCTAAGAATTTTCTTTTTATAGGTGGATAGTGGAGATTCACTGTTAGTTATTATTTTCTTAAAAAAGAAATGAGGTACTTGTGCCCATATTAGTAATTTGCAATTGATTATGGAGATAATTTGATGAAATTATGGAGATAGTTTCCCTTTTCCCCCCAGTGTGTGTTTTATACTTAGAGTGCATCTTAACTCACACTAGTCAGATTTCAAGTACTCAGTTGCCACATGCGGCTTAAGGCTACCAAATTAGACAGTACAGCTAGTTCTATGGAGTCACAGAAGTCTGTCAAAAGAATTTGTTTGGAATTACATTGGAGTTACAGTTTCTCATACATTTTGCTTGATCTTGAGGAATATAAATTTATCACTTAGGCTATAAGACTGGAAGCTTTAAAAAAATTTCTGCATTCCTAAGTTACTTAATATCACCTAAGTCAGTTAAATCTAGGGCAGATTCAAAGATATGTGATAATCAGTGCAAGTAAATTGTGTGTGTGTGCACTCAGGTGGTTAGTCATGTCCAACTCTTTGCAACTCACCTAAGAATTACTTCCCACTGTCAGCCTGAGTCTAGACACTTGTATACCAGTCTCTATTATTTTGCACTAAGGTCCCTTCTAATTAGATCAACTGGAAAAATTAACAGTCCACTCTTGATCTTTCCACCTACAGTTCTTCAGTTCAGTTCAGATCAGTCACTCAGTCGTGTCCGACTCTTTGAGACTCCATGAATCGCAGCATGCCAGGCCTCCCTGTCCATCACCAACTCCCAGAGTTTACTCAAACTCATGTCCATCGAGTCGGTGATGCCATCCAGCCATCTCATCCTCTGTCATCCCCTTCTCCTCCTGCCCCCAATCCCTCCCAGCATCAGAGTCTTTTCCAATGAGTCAGCTCTTCACATGAGGTGGCCAAAGTACTGGAGTTTCAGCTTCAGCATCAGTCCTTCCAATGAATACCCAGGACCGATCTCCTTTAGGATGGACTGGTTAGATCTCCATGAAATTAAAAGATACTTACTCCTTGGAAGGATATGACCAACCTGGATAACATATTTAAAAGCAGAGACATTACTTTGCCAACAAAGGTCCATCTAGTCAAGGCTATGGTTTTTCCAGTGGTCATGTATGGATGTGAAAGTTGGACTGTGAAAAAAGCTGAGCGCTGAAGAATTGATGCTTTTGAACTGTGGTGTTGGAGAAGACTCTTGAGAGTCCCTTGGACTGCAAGGAGATCCAATCAGTCCATTCTAAATGATATCAGTCCTGGGTGTTCATTGGAAGGACTGATGTTGAAGCTGAAACTCCAATAGTTTGGCCACCTCATGAGAAGAGTTGACTCATTGGAAAAGACTCTGATCCTGGGAGGGATTGGGGGCAGGAAGAGAAGGGGAAGACAGAGGATGAGCTGGCTGGATGGCATCACCGACTCGATGAACATGAGTTTGTAAACTCCAGGAATTGGTGATGGACAGGGAGGCCTGGCATGCTGCGATTCATGCGGTTGCAAAGAGTCGGACACGACTGAGCGACTGAACTGAACTGAACTGAACAGTTGTTCAGCTGACCCCAAAACAAGATTTATTCTCCGTCTGCCCCTAAATTCCTTTTTCATAGCAATCCTAAAGGGTAACTGCCTTCCACTCCGCAGAGGAATGTCTTGGTGGAATTGATTACAAGTCAAGTTTCCTCTTAACACACAACTCATGAACGCCCATCCAGTCATCCTGAGCCACCATTTTTCTCCAGCAGCAGGTTCAGGCTGGTCCATGGCACAGAAGACGCCAGCAGCTACTCACTGTGTGATCTGGAGAAACCCTCAAAGCCCTCACTGGTTTCTAACTGGGCTTCCCAGGTTGGCACTAGTGGTAGAGAACCTACCTGCCAATGCAGCGGACATAAGACATACAGGTTCAATCCTTGGGTTGGGAAGATACCCCTGGAGGAGGGCACAACAACCCACTCCAGTATTCTTGACTGGAGAATCCTATGGACAGAGGAGCCTAGCAGACCACAGTCTACAACGAGTCCTCTCATTAAACAAACAAACAAAAAAACAATTCTAATACCCACCACTCTGTTATTCTCTTCTAGATCCAGACTTTACTGAAAAGGCAAATGTGGGGTAGTTTATTCAGCTGCTTGGTATTCAGCATCATCCAGATACTGATGGATAGGGAACAATTAATTTTAGATTGAGACAGGACAGTAAAGAGAAGGTAGTCTCTCTAAATCGTACAATTGCTCTTCTTGACTGGAAGACTCAAGACAGCAATAATCACCTGGGATACATGTGTGCTAAATCATTCAGTAGTGTCCGACTCTTTGTGACCCCATTGACTGTAGCCTGCCAGGCTCCTCTTTTCATGGGATTCTCCAGGCAAGAATACTGGAGTGGGTTGCCATCTCCTTCTCCAGAGGATCTTCCCGACCCAGGGATCAAACTCACATCCCTTATATCCACCTGCATTGGCAGGCAGGTTCTTTACCACCAGCACCACCTGGCAATAACTGGGATACATGTAGGGACACAAACAGAGTGGCCAAAAAAATACATGAAGGAATATCATTATCATATAATTTTTTTATTGAGCTGCATTTTCCCAACAAATCCAGTATGGGGGATGTTTTCAAAATATTTAATGTGTTTACTCATCAGGAGTATCTGTTCTACCTTACAAACTAGATTCTAATAAACTGTATTCTAATATTCCTAAAAGGAAACTTATTTAAGGAATTTAATAAATAAGCTGTGGTTTAATACAGAAAAAAGTGAAATATTTCAGTCTATTTAACCTAGTGCTACTTTGGAAAAGAAGTAGCCAAATAATTTGCTATACAGAACATTGGGCATTTCTTTCTTCTACATTTTCAGAGAAAATGCTCTACCCTCTATTCTATTATTTTTGCATTGAAAGATTGAATGCTCACTTTGGGAAAATGTTCACAGAATCCTCTCTTAAGATATAATTTTAATGTGTCAGAAACTATAATTTGTGTCAGAGAAAAAAGTGCTAAGGTTCATTGCAGGATTTTAAATACATTCTTGATGTTTTCTCAGTCCTTTTGTGAACTATTTTAGTGCAAAATGTTATTTATTTAATCAAATAGAGCCATTACTCACAATGGGAAATACATAAGCCTGTCTCTGCTAAGAACAGGAAAGAGCTTCTAGGATAAAGAACAGAACAGTGCTGGTATTTATGAGTGCAGATTTGAAAAGCAATGAACTAAACCAAATGAGTCTGACTCCCTCTTCTATGATTAAGCTCACAAAATGGAATCCGTAGCAGAATTCGTTATCCACATGCCTTTCTAGGGAACTCTGCTCTTCAGAAGCTCTACAGCTGCTCAGGTAAATGAATATCTGCGATGAGTTTTTTGTTGAAATCACAAAACTGCACCCTAGGCTGATGTAGATTCTTTGCCTGTTCACTGACACAGGAGACATCAACCTGTTGGATGACATGTGGGCTGGGGGAGCATGCTTATACTGGGAAATGCGCTCAGAGCATTTTTATGGGGTGAAGGCATGGTAGTAATTAATGTTGCTTCAGGAAGGGAATTATTATATGTATGGAGTGGTGCAACAACAGAAGGTAAGAGCTGCACCAAATAAAATGATACAGTAGCTAAAACCCAGGCTCTGAAATCTGCTAGTTCAATTTCAATTTGGCTACTTGCTAACGGAGTGAGAGCAGTCACAGTTCCAGGGCTGTTTTATATATTAATGGATACAACTGTCCCAGGTAGCTCTTCAAACAGTTATTATTCTTCATTTGAATGGATGGTGAGGAAACAGATGTTGAGAATGGAGCTGTTGGAAAGGGGAGCCTGGTTTTAATGTGAGTTGGACATTGCAGAATCTGGGCTCTGAGCCAAGATGTGGTATGGGCAATGGGGACTGTTTACTCTTATTTCTGTCAATTAGAACTTGTTTTCTGTTTTATCACCTGTAAAACAAAAATAAACACAAGATCATCTAATAGGATTAAATGAGATCATGAATATAACTGTTAAAAATAAATAGTAAAAAGAAATTTTAATTAGAGTTGAGAGACCAGAAGGGGGAGCTCTCACACTTATGACAATAGATGGCAGTTAGTTCAGTTCAGTCGCTCAGTCATGTCCGACTCTTTGTGACCCCATGAATCACAGCATGCCAGGCCTCTCTGTCCATCAAGCCCAACTCAGAGAATATGTGTGTGTGCTCAGTCACATCTCCCATGGACCAGAGGACCCGCCAGGCACCTCTGTTCATGTAATTCCCAGCAAGAATACTGGAATGGGTGGCACTTCCTACTCCAGAGAATCTTCCCGACCCAAGGATCAAACCTGCATCTCCTACATTGGCAGGTGGATTCTTTACCACTGAGCCAAGTGAAGAATAGATTCCTTTCTTTCCTGACAAGGACTCTGCCGATGAAAAGCCATGGATTCTTTGTTTGCTATTATTGTTGTTCAGTCACCAAGTCACATCTGACTCTCTGTCACCCCATGTTTTATAGCACACCAGGCTTCCCTGTCCTTTACTATCTCCTGGAGTTTGCTCAAACTCATGTCCATTGAGTCAGCGATGCCATCCAACCATCTCATCATCTGTTGTCCCCTTCTCCTCCTGCCCTCAATCTTTCCCAATGGGCTGGCTCTTCACATCAGGTGGCCAACATATTTGCTATAGCTCTCCTAAATTCCTTTCTGCTCTGTAAGATTTCTCTGTTTCCCTTGCCATGATAGGACTTAAATGTGGCTCCTCATGATTGCAGAGCCTCAGTTGCAATTCTCTGCTGATCCCAAATAGACTCATCTTTGCTGGTGAAATTTCTGGCAGTCTATCTCAGGTCAAGATGGTGAACTGAGCACAGTGCCTGAAACCCAATACTCAAGAAATGTAGTTTTACCAAAGGTGTGCCTCCCTCCAGTCAGTCTCTGGAGAACAATTATTTTCTAAATGTTAATTAATCAAGACAGCTAAACCTGTTTATTGACTCGGACTTTCACTGCATCTCACCTCCACATAGTTGATCAGTATCTCAAGCAGGTGTCATTTGAGATTGCAATTGTCAATCATTATCATTCCATCTGTGATGGTGAAAATCTCATCATGCTACACAGGTGATTTATAATACAGCAAAGACTAAATTGCTCAGAAGCATGAGCCAAAGCCCTTATCAGGTACAATGACTGCCTGGACTGATCTGCCACATTTACACCTTATTAAAGGGCAGGATCTGCCAGGTGGCAATCTTGAAGCATGCTGATATAAGTTAGCACTCTGAGTACATAAATTCCAGCGAGGGAGCTGAGGGGACTGTGTACTAGTTATGTGCATCTGCTCTTTCGCCTTTAGTAGACAAATTATACAGAGCAGCAAAAAGAACTTGTCCAAGTAAGACACGGTGAGAAGCCATTATTATTAACACATATACCAGGAAGTGTTTAGTAAAAGATACTGCTGCTGCTGCTGCTAACTCGCATCAGTCGTGTCCGACTCTGTGAGACCCCATAGACGGCAGCCCGCCAGGCTCCCCCGTCACTGGGATTCTCCAGGCAAGAACACTGGAGTGGGTTGCCATTTCCTTCTCCAACGCATGAAAGTGAAAAGTAAAAGTGAAGTCGCTCAGTTGTGTCCAACTCTTAGCGACCCCATGGACTGCAGCCTACTAGGCTTCACCATCCATGGGATTTTCCAGGCAAGAGTACTAGAGATACTAGGTTTTCCTATTACAAATGATTTGGAAAATAAAAAAGCTAAGACCTGTAAATAAACAACATACACACACAGCATTCAACAAAAAAGTGCAGATAATGAGAAATGACTTTATAAGATAATCCATTCCCAAATTTAGATTATCCTCTATTTAAATGATGATATTATTTTATAGGCTATTTTCAGTCTTTAGGGAGGAAGGTGATTGGTGGCTAAGAGCACTGACTCAGGATCCTGAAGGCCTAGGCTCAAATATTGGCTCTGTCACTTACTACTACCTTATTTTAAGCAAATTACTTAAATTCTCTTTGTCTCAATGTCAACGGAGAAGGCAATGGCACCCCACTCCAGTAGTCTTGCCTGGAAAATCTCATGGACGGAGGAGCCTGGTAGGCTGCGGTCCATGGGGTTGTTAGGAGTCAGACACGACTGAGCGACTTCACTTTCACTTTTCACTTTCATGCATTGGGGAAGGAAATGGCAACCCACTCCAGTATTCTTGCCTGGAGAATCCCAGTGACGGGGAGCCTGGGGGGCTGCCATCTATAGGGTTGCACAGAGTCGGACACGACTGAAGCAACTTAGCAGCAGCAGCAGCAGCTATGTCAACTGTAAGTGACTTTTAGGTTGTTATCAAGATATAACAACTAATATATGAAACATGGTATCTTAAACAGAACAATACCTGGCTTTTTACGAGTTATTTTTTAAATAACTTTATTCAACAGCTTTTAGCTTACATCTTAACAGAAAATGTTGCTAATAGGTGGTGAACTTTCTATTAATCACATTTCCTTAAGATGTGAACTAGAAGCTGTTGAATAAAATTATTTTATTAAAAAAAAATGGTTTGTGAACTTCCTGGCCTTCCCAGGTGACACTAGTGATAAAGAACTCACCTGCAAATGCAGGAGATGCAGGTTCAGTCCTTGGTTGGGAAGATTCGCTGGAGGTGGGCAGAGCAACCCACTCCAGTATTCTTGCCTAGGAAATCCCACGGACAGGGAAGCCTGGCAGGCTGCACTGTATGGGGTTGCAAAGAGTCGGACATAACTGAAGTAACTTAGCACCATGAACTTACTACCGTCACATTAATACATTGATAAAAATATGCCAACCTTTCAAGGTCACCAGGGTGCTATTTACTTCTCAAATGTTATTTTGCAGTATTCTAAATAACTTCCTCATAGCACCACATACACCACTGGGAAAAATAAATTGCCAAGTGAAACTTGAAGAGAGAGTAAAATAGTAATCAAACTTATAGAGACATAAAAACCATTGAAACTTTATTATTCTTTACTGATAAATCAAAGAGCAATGTAAATTACTCATATTAACAGAATCAATAAAGATAAATGTTAAGTGGTTCTTGTAGGATGTGACTATCATTAAGTAAGTATTCCATTACAAATTAAGGAATTACTATCTAGTCAGCAGTCTTGAGAAAACAATATCATTACACTTTGAAGGGAAAGATAAATACAATTTAGGTTAACACCACAATGGCAGTACTAAAGAAAAATCAAATTAGCAAGCAAAGAAAACAACATTATTTTTCTCTTCTGTTACATAGCTGATTTTGTTCTGAAGCAATGCATTTAGCGAAACGGAATAATTTGGAGAGAAAGAATCTCATACGAGATAGGAATTCTGATGACAAACATAATAACTTTTTAATTAATTGTTCTGCTTGAAATTGACCCATAAAAATAGCAAAGTTGCTTATTTTCATTCTAAAGACCACAGACCAAAGTGATAACTAGGATAGAAACCAATTATTTTCACATATCAACCAGACCAAAACAGGAAGTAATGATATTAAAATGAATTAGTCACAATATATCACAAATCCAACTTTGCAAAGAATGATTACTCAATAACTGGCTTGCAAATTTCCAGAAGCTATAATTTTGTAACCACATTAGCAGGCAACATTAGTACCATTTTTTGTAATGTACATTTTATGACCTACCTGGCCTTAAAAAATCATGAAATGTTTTAATTAGTGATTCCACAAAGAAAATAATAAGATCTATTATTATAAATACAAATTCTTGGTTTTAACAAATTTCAACAGAGAAATTTTCACTATGCTTCCTCAGTATCATAGACCAACACTTGCCATGAAGGTATACTTTTTTCACACATTAAATTCATTTAAATCATCTTTAGCAAGACAGAATGCCAGCAACTTTTAAAAGTTTCATCAATGAATGGAAAGTCTCCTTAAGCAGATATATCAATACATAAAGAATCACTCTAATACTCTCATGAAATTCCCCAGTGGCTCAGCAGGTAAAGAAACTGCCTGTACTGTAGGAGACAAAGGGTTCAAAGTCTGGGTTGGGAAGACTGCTAGAAGGATAACATGGCAAAACACTCCAGAAGTCCTGCCTGGAAAATCCCAAGGACAGAGGAGCCTGGTGGGCTACAGTCCAAAGGGTCAAAAAGAGTCAGACACAAATGAGTGACTAAGCATGTGGGATAGCAGCATCCGTGGTCCTGGGAGAAGTGTGTGCAAAGACTTGTGTTTTTTTTTGCCAGGATTTAACGAGAGCCCCTTATTCCTTGCTTCAATGGCCTAATCAGGTAGTAGATCGATTTGATAAGGCGCTCTGAATGTACAGCATAAAAGTATTACATACATTTCTCTTTTGCAAGTAGAAGGGGCCAGTGCAACAACAGATGAAGAGAGTCTAATGAAATGATGAGGGGCAGGGACAGGCCCAGACAGCTTACCCATATGTAAGACATAAAAACAGAAAAAAGTATCTCTTGGCCCCACTTGTTGCAGAAACTTGAGCTGCTCAGGGAGTCTCCTGTGGCCACCTTATCACTGGGAAAGTGATTGTACACCTGAATTGAAATATCTATAGGATGGGGCAGAGGGAAGGGGTCAAAGAAGGATTAACCAGAAGGCATTATGATATATAGAGGAGAATCTTCACTGAGAGAAAACTGGACACTGGACTTTCACATTCACCAGGGCAAGATGAGATCCTGACTATGGTGGGACCTGGGTTTTCTTCCCATCACCATCATTAAAACAGAATCTGCCAATTCTAGATCACAGGCTGCACCAACAGCTTCTTCACCACTTGGAGCAAGACGTAGGACTAAATGGGTGTCTGTGGTGGCTCAGTGGTAAAGAATCCACCTGCTAACGCAGGAGATGTGGGTTCAAACCCTGGGTTGGGAAGATCCCTTGGAGAAGGGAATGGCAACCCACTCCAATAGTCTTGCCTGGGAAATCCAATGGACAGAGGAGCCTGGCAGGCTACAGTCCATGGGGTCGTAAAGAGTTGAGAATGACCTAGTGACTAAACAACAACATAGGGCTGAATACGTCGTACATTCTGTCCATTGTGGTACACTTTCTGGGCCCCCTTAGCACTTAAGGAGAAAATTTGATCATGGAGGAGAAAAGATAGAATTTCATGTTATGACCAATCAGTGTGGCCTCTAGCAATGCATTCTGGGGACTGAATGAGAAATCTCATTTCACCCCACTTTTAGAGGTGGTCTTTTCCAGAAACTAACATACTATTATGACCCAGGGGCCAAGTCTGGCATACTACCTGTTCTGTGTGGTCTGTGTGCTAAGAATGGTTTTAGTATTTTTAAACAATTATATCTCAAATAGTTGTTTAAGTATCTACCTAATATCCTCAGATTTGTCTCTTTCCTTCAAAGCCTAGAGTATTTAATACCTTGCCCTCTACAGAAAAATTCTACCAACTTGTGCCCCAGTTCCACAAAGTAATAGTTGTTATCTACTAGCAGGGTTCTTTAGTCAGTTGCTTAGATCTAGATAATTGTGGCTTTTTATTAATTAAATGTATTTTTCTTTTTTTTTTCTTATTGCTTTTGCAATTATGTTTTCGTGTGTGGCTTTTTTTAATTACTTTATTTTAATTGGAGGCTAATTACTTTTCAATATTGTAGTGGTTTATGCCATACATAACATGAATCAGCCATGGGTGTACATGTGTTCCCCATCCTGAACCCCCCCCCACCTCCCTTCCCCTCCCATCCCTCAGGGTTATCCCAGTGCACCAGCCTTGAGCACCCTGTCTCATGCATCGAACCTGGACTGGTGATCTATTTCACATATGGTAATATACATGTTTCAATGCTGTTCTCTCAAATCATCCCACCCCCGCCTTCTCCAAAATGGAGTCCAAAAGTTTGTTCTTTGTATCTGTGTCTCTTTTGCTGTCTCGCATATAGGGTCATTGCTACCATCTTTCTAGATTCTATATATATCTGTTAACACACCATTTTGGTGTTTTTCTTTCTGACTTACTTCACTCTGTATAACAGGCTCCAGTTTCATCCACCTCATTAGAACTGATTCAAATGCATTCTTTTTAATAGCTGAGTATATGTATGGATGTGAGAGTTGGACTGTGAAGAAAGCTGAGTGCCAAAGAATTGATGCTTTTGAACTGTGGTATTGGAGAAGACTCCTGAGGGTCCTTTGGACTGCGAGGAGATCCAACTAGTCCATTCTGAAGATCAGTCTCGGGTGTTCTTTGGAAGAAACAATGCTAACGCTGAAACTCCAGAACTTTGGCTACCTCATGCAAAGAGTTGTCCATGGGACGACAATTTCCCCCAATCCCTCCCAGCATCAGAGTCTTTTCCAATGAGTCAACTCTTCGCATGAGGTGGCCAAAGTGTTGGAGTTTCAGCTTTAGCATCATTCCTTCCAAAGAAATCCCAGGGCTGATCTCCTTCAGAATGGACTGGTTGGATCTCCTTGCAGTCCAAGGGACTCTCAAGAGGCTTCTCCAACACCACAGTTCAAAAGCATCAATTCTTTGGAGCTCAGCCTTCTTCACAGTCCAACTCTCATAGCTGTACATGACCACAGGAAAAACCATAGGCTTGACTAGATGGACCTTAGTCGGCAAAGTAATGTTTCTGCTTTTGAATATGCTATCTAGGTTGGTCATAACTTTTCTTCCAAGGAGTAAGCATCTTTCAATTTCATGGCTGCAGTCACCATCTGCAGTGATTTTGGAGCCCAAAAAATAAAGTCTGACACTGTTTCCACTGTTTCCCCATCTATTTCCCATGAAGTGATGGGACCAGATGCCATGATCTTCGTTTTCTGAATGTTGAGCTTTAAGCCAACTTTTCCACTCTCCACTTTCACTTTCATCAAGAGGCTTTTTAGTTCCTCTTCACTTTCTGTCATAAGGGTGGTGTCATCTGCATATCTGAGGTTATTGATATTTCTCCTGGCAATCTTGATTCCAGCTTGTGTTTCTTCCAGTCCAGCGTTTCTCCTGATGTACTCTGCATATAAGTTAAATAAGCAGGGTGACAATATACAGCCTTGACGTACTCCTTTTCCTATTTGGAACCAGTCTGTTGTTCCATGTCCAGCTCTAACTGCTGCTTCCTGACCTGCATACAGATTTCTCAAGAGGCAGGTCAGGTGGTCTGGTATTCCCATCTCTCTCAGAATTTTCCACAGTTTATTGTGATCCTCACAGTCAAGGCTTTGGCATAGGAAAGGATCATCTAACAATAAGTTACAGGTTATTATTGTCCGGTGAGTTTTTAAGTTATCATATGGAGTAAAATTTGTGAAATTTTAGTATTAAAAACTCAAATAGGTTTTCCTACAGGAGTACTCAAGATACCTTCTGGTGAACTATATTTCATTCTAGTTTTCTTTCCACAAATGTATCACTTCAGTTGAGGAGGCCATTCTACAACCTTTGTTCTTGAAGCTTAAGTAAAGGCTGTACCCCCGGGATGACAGAAAGAGACACAGGATCTGGGAACCAGGCTATCAGTGGATGACAATACTGATTGATAACCCAAATAAGCTTGACCTGAAATGTTTTACTGAGTGGTTGGGACAAGGCAGTTTTTAAAGTTTTCTGTCTTCAGTGTTCCTACCGTCATTTCCATAGAGAGCCTGCCATTCATATTTTAACAAACAAATTCTACTTAGGGAGCTTTTCCATCAGTTTTGTATTTACAACTTTGTATTTGCATATTGTTTTACTGATATAAAGAAGCATTTTTGGCTAATATTGCATCTGTGTGTATTAGAGTGAATAACAAATTACTTACGGTTCAACATTCTTCATGAAACACTCAATTGACCTACCATGAACAAAACATAAATACTGTTGATGGATTATCAAGTAGAAAATGGAAAAAAGAAATGAACAGCACACAAACTTGTATCATGCCGTGGACTTCAGAAATATCATTCCCATTACACATAAATCATAGTCTACAGAGTAATAAAGCTCTCTCAAACTGCTGCAGTGTGGCAACTGCCCACAGGGTAGTATGTGGAAGCGAAAAAAGATAAGCAGAAGTTGGTCTGGGTTCTGCACTTACCAAAATAATAAACTGTGAAATTACTTGCTGAAGAATAAATTATTTATAAAACTGAGATGTATTCAGAAAGGTTTCCTATACAGGAAATATAAAAGAAAAACTGAAAGACTTTGAAGTAATTACGATCTCAAGAATCGTTGTCAAAATTTAACAAAAAGATGAACCTAATTCTGTTGCAGTGGATGCTTTGCCTTCACAACTTGAGAGCAGTCAGCCTTATTTCATTGATCTTTGTTACTGTGTTTCTTTATCTAGGTCCTGTTTAACCATCTATTAAGTGGAATTAAGGAGAATGTTGTCCTCTACCTATTTCATCCAGGAGTGGTAAGGATTAAGTGGGTTAATGTATTTAAAACATTACCATCTAGGCAGTGGCAGTTGTCATTAAATGTTTAAACATTGCACCGTGGGAAGGGAGGGTGCCCTGATTTGCAGTGTTTGCTGATTTCTATAATATAATTTCAAGCTACCCATGAGACATCCTGGAACTGGGAGTTGAGCAGAGGAGGAGCACAATGGTCTCTTACAAAACAGTAAAGCAGATTCTAGCACACTGTTGCACCTAGCCCTTTGTTTGTTTCATTCACACAAAGATGTGTGCTTGTGCATCAAGATGAATACACTTAACAGCTTGTGAATCAGTTCATGTAGGAGTCGGTAATCAGACTCTTAGAGTAGAATCTAGTCACAGCTAGTCATTTCTATAATATGGGTTCAATAACAGAACAGGCAAGCAAACTCTGTGAAAGTGAAGAACAAATTAGCATTCAACAAGTATCCATAGAAGTATATTATTTGCAAAGCACTGATATTTTGGTGGATTATCAATAATGACAGGATAGTGACCTGCCCTCCATTAGCTTATGTCCTTTTTGAGGTGGTAAAGGAAAGATACACAGTAGGCTAGAAATATTAAAGGGGCAATCTACAATGCTATTTAAGAAAACGTTTGAGGATGGACCAGCCCAATCTTCATAAAACTCTAAGATACTTCTAGGAAATTGAATTATTTAAATTAATACAAGAACTTGGAGAGGTACATGTTTTCAAAGACTAAGGAAAAAAACCAGAAACTCAAGCATGAAAAATGAAAACAATCTTCTTCTTTATGTAGACTTTTTTTATTTTTTTAAACAAATATAGAGCTGCATCTGAGGGATTATTAAATCTGTGCTTGAAACCCAAACACTCGTATTCTGTTTATGACTGGCCCCTGTGTGGAATCCTAAGCAGTTAGTTAAGCAACCTAAGGGTTGTGATGACTCAACAATAAAATATACACATAATGAAAAGAAGTATGGCATCTGTTTTGACAGCTATGCGATATATTTAGAGATTATTCATATTCACTGGGATATTAGTTATAAGAGCAAAAGATTTATACAACTTAAATGTTCACATACAGGAAAGTTGTTAAAATTACAGAAAAGAATGGAATAATGAAATATGTATGTGAAGCTATATATATGAAATAGTACTCTACGTATTGATGTGGGAAAAGCTTCAAAATATATTATTAAGTGAAAGCGAGCATGGTGTTAAATAATGGACAGATGTGCTATCATTTTTTTTGAAAAGAGGGAAAATAATTATTGCTTTGACTATGCATAAAAAATCATCTTTGGAAGGATAAAAAAATATACTAGTAACAGTGGCTACTTGTTGGGGTAAGGATTAGAAACAGGGAGAATGTGGAAGATATTTGAGGAGGAATATTTCATTTTGTATTGTTATATATAAGTTCACATTTTGTGAGGAAATCACCTCCCTTAGGTAGATATCCTTCTCACTCCCACTAGGACTCTGGCTCCTGCTCCAGCCTGCAGGTTTCTCCCCAACCTCACACACACACACACACACATAGGGGAATGCCTTTCTCAGCACCACATAATCATCAAGAACCCTGGCAATTACCAGGAAACTCTGACACAGAGAGTACTAGCCCTCTGCAGGCAGTGTCACCATTCCACTGAGGTCAAGCAACAATCCTATGACCACCCATTACCATCTCCTTGAGGGCTGGAAATTCGTATCCAGATTAAAAAATATTGTTGATTGGACTAATAAATGAGTAGACACCTTTTTTTCCTGATTTTGGAACGAAAAAAATTCACAGAATTATTTATATCCTCTCTTATAATGGAGAAAAAAATCAATATAATAATGGAGGAAATCAGAATAAAACTCAAGAAATTTTTAAAATTTCTCAAAATTAGAGAATTAAAAAATGTTTTTTTTCTCCCTACAGTAGATTCACAGGATAAAGAAAAATAATAGTAACAGTTAGTGATAGTAATGATTATCAACATATGCCAATCACTATGCTAAAAAGATTTTTGCAAATTATATTATTTGATTCTTAGATCTATGCATTGAATAGAACCACTTAACTAACTCTCTTCTCTTCTCCCATTATACAACTTTCAGCAACAGTGTACAAAACTTAAAAAAAAAGAGCAAAATTAGAAATACCTTTTCCATTAATATTTGGACATATACAACTTAATCTTAATTACCCTAGGTCAGAGTTTGTAGCAAGCTCTAATGGGAGACATTTAGGTCTGCATACAGAAAAGGACATTCTATTTTTCATGCCCTGATTAACTCCCTAGGTATGGGGATCATACCATTTCATCACACTGCCCAATCACTTAACAAAACTGGGGTCTCATTCTGTCTGGGCAAAGCCATGCCCACTTAAAATGATCCCTGTGCACAAACAACTGTCATCCACCAACTCACTGAAGTCTGAGTCATGTACACATTTGCACATTCATGACCCAAAGAAAGGGAGCTAGATTGACTCCCTTTGGTAAAAATGATTGGCTTAAGCCACCTGGAGAGTAGGCCACTGATGTTCTTGATTATTCATATGGAAGCTAGGCTCCTACCCCCCACCCCCACCATCTTACTACATCCCCAACGAAAACTGAAAGCTAGGGGCTCTTTTTTTAATTAATTAATTTATTTGGAGGCTAATTACTTTACAATATTGTAGTGGTTTTGTCATACATTGACATGAATCAGCCATGGGTATACATGTGGCCCCCTCCTGAACCCCCTCCCACCTCCCTCCCCATCCCATCCCTCGGGGTGGTCCCAGTGCACTGGCTTTGAGTGCCCTGTTTCATGCATCGAACTTGGATCTGTTTCACATATGGTAATATACATGTTTCAATGCTGTTCTCTCAAATCAGCCCACCCTCATCTTCTCCCACAGAGTCCAAAAGTCTGTTCTTCATATCTGTGTCTCTTTTGCTGTCTCGCATATAGAGTCATCATTACCATCTTTCTAAATTCCATATTTATGCGTTAATGTACTGTATTGGTGTTTTTCTTTCTGACTTACTTCTTGATAATTGCGTTTCAAAGTAGTGACTCACAGGTCCCTGAGAAATTTATCCCTGGGTTCTAGTAACAGGCTATAAGAAAATTTGTAACTAAAAGGGGCAGAGAAAAGTTATGATTTTAAGTTTTCTAGGGTTCGCTAAGAGTCAGACATGACTGAGCAACTTCACTTCCACTTTTCACTTTCATGCATTGGAGAAGGAAATGGCAACGCACTGCAGAGTTCTTGCCCGGAGAATCCCAGGGTCAGGGGAGTCTGGTGGGCTGCCGTCTATGGGGTCGCACAGGGTCAGACACGACTGAAGCGACTTAGCAGCAGCAGAGCAAATGCTCTTAAAAAAGAGAGATCAAGAAACTAAAGACAGAAAGCCAGTTGTTTTTTTTTTTTTTTAATTTAATCAAGCTGAGGGAAAACTTAAGGCCATCTTTGAAATAAGAAAAATAAAAAGCAAACAAAAATGCACCTAACATTATGAGCCCTATATGAACTGGAATTTTTTACAAAAAAAAAAAATAGCCAGAGCTAAATCACATGATCCTTTTCACATTTCTATGGCTCACAGAAGTCACCCCTTTGGCTTCTCCTATATATAACTGACCTCCATATCATATGGCTAATTTCTACTACCCTCTAGAGAGAGTCACCCTTAAATACTACTTCCTTCTAGACCTATCCCAACACATTTCTCCCTGATTCTTCACATTAAACCTGCTTCAAAGTGAACTTTCTGTCCTACCATTTTTTTCCTTCATTGCACCATCATCTTAAAATATAACTGATGTACAACTAAGATTATAGATTCTATATATTTTGTAACAGTCCCCAACCTAGAGAACTAGGTCCAATCCTTAATAGTGTGATTCTACCCTCCTTTTCTAATTGTATTGTACTTGATAGTATCTGCTGATCACGGGCTTCATTCTTCAGTCTACCAAAATACACTCGGAGCACACTGGTGCTGTTTTCACAGCTTTGTACCCTAGAAGCCTTTTTCTATTGGTCCAGAAAACTTAAATCTAACCCTCTCCTTCCTCCCAACCTCATACATCCACTCTTAAATCATATTTCCTTCCTTATCTTCTTAATACAACATTTGACGCAGTCCATGTGTTTTTAAATTAATTTTTATTGGAATACAGTTGCTGTACACTGTTGTGTTCATTTCTACTGTACAGCAAAGTGAGTCATCTGCATGTATGCATGTATTCCCTCTTTTTTGGATTTCCTTCCCATTTACATCACCACAGAGCTGAGTAGTTTCCTGAGCTATACAGTAGGTTCTCATTATATGTCTACTTTATATTCAGTATCAATAGTGTATATATATATATCAGTCCCAATCTTCAAATTCATCTCACCCACCCCCCAGTGTCCATGTTTGTTCTCATCTGTGTATTTATTTCTGCTTTGCAAATAAGATCATCTATACCATTTTTCTAGATGCCACATATATTCATTAATATATGATATTTGTTTTTCTCTGATTTACTTCACTCTGTATGACATGATATAGCCATTATGAAGAACAATATGGAGAGTCTTTTAAAAACTAAAAATACAACCAGCAGAGTTCCAAAAGACAATGCTTATTGTAGCACTACTCACAATAGCCAGGACACGAAAGCAACCTAAATGTCCATCAGCAGAGGAATGGATAAAGAAAACGTGCCACATAGATACAATGGAATACTACTCAGCCATAAAAAGGAATGAATTTGGGTAACTTGTTTAGATTTGAATGGCCATCTTATGTTTTTGATACAAATAAATAAATAGTTCAGTCTTCCAGTATGTTTGCTTTCCCACAGCTTACATCATTATTTCCCCTATGTGCCTAAATTTAACATCTTCTGAACTGTAAATTGTTTAAAATTCTTATTTTTATAATCCCTTGTAACTTATCACAAAGTCTGGTGCTGGGGTCCAGCCCCGGTGGATCCAGAGAATTTGAAGTGGGATGGAGTCGGCGTCTGGGAAAGGATTATTTAATTAGAAATATAAAGAGATTAGGAAAGAATAGTGTAGTAGGAAATTTAGAGGAGGAAAGAGGCTGTATTCTTTGGTTTACATAGAAAGCCAATAGAGCCCTGAGACAAGGGACTTGAACCATTTACATAGGGCCACAGGCGCCCGCTTGAATAGTGGAGGGTGCCCCACCTTGGGCTCCCTCTCGCGTGGGTCTTAGAAGCCCAGGCAAATAAGTAGACACGGCTAGCCTCTATGCCTCCGATGGGAATCAGCCAGAAAATAGAGTAAGAAAGAAAAGAAGACACGGGGGAACCAGTCTTTCCAGGAACTTGCCCATCCTTTATTGTCCAGAAAAGCTTTTTATACTTTTGGTTGTACATAGAGATCAATGGATAATACAAAATTATGCAGTGTCAGCAGCCCTGACTCTTATCGAGACCAGGCTTTCTCTCTGCATACCTAGCTGTATACATAAGTCTTAGGTGATTTACATCATTTTCTGGCCAGGAGGCCTATTAGCATTTTATGGCCCTTTTCTGATAAGGGTCTGTCAACCAGAAAACTTATTTGCCTTAAAAGTGTTATTCTTACTAAAGTCTGGGGCCACTCTCAGAAAGCACTAATTAAGGTTACATTCTTACATAGCAAGGACACAACAATTTACAACAAGGAAAGAGGAGTACAGTGATTTATAACAAAGAGAAAGTTCACTAACTCAAAAGTCTAGTGTTGCTAACATCAAAACTACTATATTCCTTTTTCTATATCCCAATTACATTGATTAATATCCTCCAGGTGCCTAAAAGTTAAAGAATATGGAGGCCTGGCAGCAGTCATTGACTCAACAATGAAAACCCATCACCAATATAATTCTTAGCTCTTTAGAAAAGGCTCTATATCTTTAAGCTGTTTTAAGCTGCGTGCCTCTCGTGATTGAAGGGCTGTAAACAATCACAAGTTGTAAAAGTCTCTAACTGTCAGGCAAGTTAGAGAGCCATCAGAGGGGTTTGAGCTGAGACACTCCTTTTATATGCAGGAGACTGTTAACTGGAGCTCTAAGTTAACTCTTTCCAGAGAGAGGTGGTTGGGGATAGCCTCTGTTATGTCAGAAGAGTGGAAAGCACAGTACAATAAAGCAGGCAGACTCTGGTTTGGGGGGTAGATGCTCAGGAAAATCCAGGGGTACCCCTGTGATCTCAGCCTTTGCCTTTTGCAGGCCCCCTTCCTCATGACCTTTGCCACAGGTGGGATTCCCCATGCTGGCTCCCGGCAGTCTGGCACATTTTAATTCCAGATAAATAGTTGCAAAATACATTAAAAATAACTCTTTACATTCTACTCATGAAAATGAAGGTGTTAGTCGCTTAGTCATGTTTGACTCTTTGCAACCTCCCAGGCTCCTCTGTCCATGGAATTCTCCAGGCAAGATTACTGAAGTGAATAGTCATTTCTTCTCCAGGGGATCTCCTAAAACCAGGCATGGAACTCGAGTCACCTGCATTAACAGGTGGGTTCTTTACCATTTAGCCACAGGGAAGCTATCACCTCAAAAGTTTTGAGGTCAAAGCAATAGGAAAATAGTAGCTTGAATTACAGGAATTCCTCAGACTCCAAGTCACTAGGGTATGGAACTGTTTTCGGTTGTACATCATGTGTAGTTTGGAAGGTGAAAATGATTTCTCAATAATTTTCCAAGAATAAATATAAGCCACAAGTAAAATATATTTGAAACAAGATGTGAATCTCATTCCAGGTTATTCTTGCTGCTGCTGCTGCTAAGTCGCTTCAGTCATGTCTGACTCTGTGCGACCCCAGAGACTGCAGCCCACCAGGCTCACTCGTCTCTGGGATTCTCCAGGCAAGAACACTGGAGTGGGTTGCCATTTCCTTCTCTAGTGCATGAAAGTGGAAAGTGAAAAGTGAAAGTGAAGTCACTCAGTCGTGTCCGACTCCTAGCGACCCCATGGACTGCAGCCTACCAGGCTCCTCCATCCATGGGATTTTCCAGGCAAGAGTACTGGAGTGGGGTGCCATTGCCTTCTCTGCCAGATTATTTTTAAGGGGTGTTTAATTGATTTAAGTTATTATTTCAAATACTCCCCAATGACTGGCCAAAGTGTAATATTTTAAATCCAAGCACATGACAAAGAACTTGACCTTTATCCTGCTAGCGTAGGACCATTTTTCATAAGATCCATAAGCCACCTCAGGTTGGTGTTAACAGCTACATCCTTGCACAAATCATAAAGCATATCTGCTCAGATTAAAACAAATTCAAGTTAGTTGCTTTCAATAATTTTAACTAAAGGTGTTAATGGAACTGTTATTCATCTATTTAAACAAGTATGTGGTGAATAAATCTGATTTCTTAAAAGTGTATTCTGTGTCTGACTTACTTTTAAATTAAAAAGAATCAAAACTGTGGCAAATGCAATGGAAGTATATTTGTAATTCTAATTGCAGCATTTATATTTATTAAAATCAGAACTTATCATCTATAGTAATTCTTCCTTGAAGTAAGATTCTCTTGCATTACATGCTCAAGAAGCCGTGGGTCATCTCCTTGGTAACTAAGTGACAAAACAATTGCTACCTCATGGACCATAAAGAAGGCTGATCACCAAATAATTGATGCTTTCAAACTGTGGTGGTGGAGAAGACTCTTGAGAGTCCCTCGGGCAGCAAGGAGATCCAACCAGTCAATCCTAAAGGGAATCAAAGCTGAATATTCATTGGAAGGACTAATACTGAAGCTGAAGCTCCAACACTTTGACCACCTGATGCAAAGAGCCAACTCATCAGAAAGACCGTGGTGCTGGGAAAACTTGAGGGCAAGAGGAGGAGTGGGAAACAGAGGACGAGATGGTTGGAGGCCATTACGGACTCCATAGACATAAGTTTCAGCAAACTCCAGGAGATACTGTAGGACAAGGAAGCCTGGTGTGCTATAGTCCATGGGGTTGCAAAGAGTTGGACACAACTTAGTGACTGAGCAATAAACAACATCCTCATGCTTGTACTTCCTCTCTAACATAAACCATAGCAAGATCCTCCATGACTGTATAATGTATGTATAGAATAGTATAATGGAAATAAAAACAAAAATAAGCAAATGGGACCCAATTAAACTTAAAAGTTTTTGCACAACAGAGGAAACTATAAGCAAGGTAAAAAGACATCCCTCAGAATGGGAGTTGATAGTAAATGAAACAACTGACAAAGAATTAATCTCCAAAATATACAAGCTGCTCATGCAACTCAGTACCAGAAAAACAAACCCAATCAAAAAGTGACAGAAGATCTAAACAGGCATTTCTCCAAAGAAGACATACAGTTCAGTTCAGTTCAGTCACTCAGTCATGTCTGACTCTTTGCGACCCCATGAAAATCCCCCGAGTTCACTCAAACTCACTTCCATTGAGTCAGTGATGCCATCCAGCCATCTCATCCTCTGTCGTCCCCTTCTCCTCCTGCCCCCAATCCCTCCCATCATCAGAGTCTTTTCCAATGAGTCAACTCTTCCCATGAGGTGGCCAAAGTACTGGAGCTTCAGCTTTAGCATCAGTCCTTCCAATGACCACCCAGGACCGATCTCCTTTAGAATGGACTGGTTGGATCTCCTTGCAGTCCAAGGGACTCTCAAGAGTCTTCTCCAACACCACAGTTCAAAAGCAGATAACTAATAAACATGACTAGATGCCCAACATCATTAGTAGGGAAATGCAAATCAAAACTACAATGAAATTACCATCTCACACTGGTCAGAATGGCCATCATCAAAAAGTCTACAAACAGTAAATGTTGGAGAGGCTGTGGAAAAAAGGTAACCTTCTTACACTGTTGGTGGGAATGCAAATTGATATAGCCACTATGGAGAATAGTATGGAGATTTCTTTTAAAAACTAGGAATAAAGCTACCATATGACCCAGCAATCCCACTACTGGGCATACACCCTGAGGAAACCAGAACTGAAAAAGACACAGGTACCTCTGTGTTCATTGCAACACTATTTACAATAGCCTGGGACATGGAAGCAACCTAGATGTCCATTAACACATGAATGTATAATGAAATTGTGGTACATTTACACAATGGAATAGTCCTCAGCTATGAAAAGGAGCATATTTGAGTCAGTTCTAATGAGGAGGATGAACATAAAGCCTATTATACAGAGTGAAGTAAATCAGAAAGAGGAAGATAAATATTGTATATTAATGCATATATATGGAATCTAGAAAGGTAGAAGTGATGATCCTACTTGCAGGGTAGCAAAGGAGACATACATTTTGGACATGTTGGGGAAAGGAGAGGGTGAGATGATATGAGAGAATAGCACTGAAACATATACATTACCGTATGTAAAATAGATAGCCAGTGGGAATTCAATGTATGATGCAGGGAACCCAAAGCCAGGGCTTTATGACAACCTAAGTGGGTGAGATGGGGAGGGAGATGGAAAGGATGTTCAAGAGGGAGGGGACATATGTATACCTAATGCTGATTCATGTTGATGTATGGCGATAACCATCACAATACTATGAAGTAATTATCCTGTAGTCAAAAAAAAAAATTCCTCAACAAAATTACAATTAAAAATGATATGCTAGCCAATTATAAATTGAATGAAATAAATCAGAAAAAATAAGAGAATCAAACTGATAGCTTATTACAGAACTAATACATCAAGATGTGATCTTTCTGTTTGAAACAGTGAGCTAAAGGATTCCACTTATAATGATAATACTAAAGGTTAAAATCTTAAGAAAAATCTTAACAAAGATGTGCAGAATATATCTGGAAAGGAATTTAAGACTTTCCAGGAAAACACAAAAAGGAAAGAAACAACGAGGCCACTATGAACATGAACAACATACAGCCACTATGGAGAACAGTATGGAGATTTCTTAAAAGACTAGGGATAAAGTTTTTGAAAACCAGATAATGGTTTTCTCCAGTGAGTTATAATGTTCAATATGATTTCAATAAAATCCCAACCAGAACACTTTTAAAGCACCAAAATAATAGTAAAGTTTATGTGGAAATTTATCTGTGCAAATGGGGGAGTTCTGAAGAAGAAACTTACATTATTTTGCTTAAAATTATTATGAACTATTTCATACCTATGAAATATTCATGATATGTAAAATATAAAGCCAAATAAAACACTACCCAGCTTAATAAATTAAGCATTATCCATAGTCTTTCTCCAGTATTATTCTCTCCCTTATATCCAAGAGATTTCAAAAAGTCACATGATTTATACTTCCCAACAAACCACTCAGTCCTAAAGGAAATCAACCCTGAAATTCATTGCAAGGACTGATGCTGAGGGTGAAGCTCCAATATTTTGGCCACCTGATGCAAAGAGCAGACCCATTGGAAAAGATCCTGATGCTGGGAAAGATTGAAGGCAGGAGGAGAAGGGGACAACAGAGGATTAGATGGTTGGATGGCATCACCGACTCGATGGGCACGAGTTTGAGAAAGCTCCGGGAGTTGGTGATGGACAGGGAGGCCTGGCGGGCTGCAGTCCATGGGGTCGCAAAGAGTCAGACATCACTGAGCGACTGAACAGAACATTCCTTCAGACCCATCTCCATCTCCATTGCAAATCCTGTCAGGCTCGCCTCTTACTATAGCCACAGAGGAGGCAGACAGAACAGTGGAGGCTTTGTCAAGCTGTGTGCAGGTGTGCCATTACTGACTGGAGCGTAAAGGGAGGCCCCTGACGATGCCACCCACAGATGCAGATGTGATAATGCCTCCAAAGAGGAGAGTTTTGAAAGACGTTTTATGAGACGTCTCACAAGGCCCAATGGGATGGAGAACAAGCAAAGTGCAGTAGTAATCCTACTTGGCTGTTCCACTCACTTGCCCACCCACACAAAGGCAATTAGGTCTTTGTCTTCATCTCAGGTCTCTGGACAATATATACTAGGCACATAGCTTTCTTTTTTTCTTTTTAAAAAATATGTATTTATTTATGTTTAGTTTGCCCCCTGCCTGAATTTTCCAAATGATATAAACTCTTTCAAGTATTTTGGGACTTAATTTATCCTGAAGTGCAAGTTCAATATTTGTAAATGTGTTATATCCTTCAAAAGAATAAATATTCTCCAATTTTTATGGAGAATATTTTATGCGGTTCTAAATCTGGCCTATTAGGTGTTTTTGACACTCACTTCTCTCACTTTTCTTAGACTCCTCTAGTGTCTGATAATTTCCCTTCCTCTTTTGATCAGCCTTTATTTTTTTTCTTAAAGAAATATATCTATATAAACATATATAGATAGGGATATACACAGATAAATATATTCACCTGGTCTTCCCAGGTGGCACACTGATAAATAATCTGACTGTCAATGTAGGAGATGCAGGAGACACAGGTTCAATCCCTGGGTCTGGAAAATCCCTTGGAAAAGAAAATGCAGCCCAATCCAATATTCTTGCCTAGAAATTTCCATGGATGAAGGAACCTGGTAGGCTATAGTCTATAGGATTGCAAGGAGCTGGACACAACAGAACAACTGAGCACTTACACCTATATTCACCCCACCCCGCAATTTTAAGAACCATATGGTAAAAATGAAGCACTTTTTCCCTCTCGCTTTTTCAGGAAATACATAGGAGAAGTGAAAGTGAGCTATACATGTTTTCAACTATTCATTTTAATTATCAAAGATGTACACCTCATTGTAAAGTGAAAGTGAAAGTTGCTCAGTCATGTCTAACCCTTTGCCACCCCATGGACTATACAGTCCATGAAATTCTCCAGGCCAGGATACTGGAGTGGGTAGCCTTTCCCTTCACCAGGGGACCTTCCCAACCCAGGGGTCAAACCGAGGTCTCTGGCATTGCAGGCAGATTCTTTACCAGCTGAGCCACAAAGGAAGCCCTCTCACTGTGAATACAAAAGCAAATTGATAAAACTATACAGAATAATGAAGAGTTATACTTCATCATAGTCTTTTGCTTTCCAATGTACAAATACTTCCTTCACAATGAAGTATAATCACTAATTATAAACTTGATACATCAATATTCCTTAGATATGAAGGCTAACTTTAAAATAAAAATAAAATAATACTTATACTAAAATGAGGACAACTGCCAGAAAAAGAAACAATTATATTGGAGGTACGATCACAGTGACTCACATTCTCAAATTGGAATCAACTCTTAGACCTGGACTGTTTTCAAATGCTCAGTTGTACCCCTCACCCTTACTCTCATCCCCAAGTACATTGAAGTTAACTACTACCATGGTAGCAGGAGTCAAGTCCCAGAGGATTACAGTGCAGATTTAAAGGCAAGTAATGAAAGAAACAGGCTTCCCAGGCAGCTCAGTGGTAAAGAAGCAGCCTGCCAATCAGGAGACAGAAGTCTGATCCCTGGCTCAGGAAGACACCCCAGAGAAGGAAATGGCAACCCACTCCAGTATTCTTGCCTGGAAAATCCCATGGACAGAGTTGGTGGGCTACCAACCATGGGGTAGCAAAAGTGTCAGACACAACTTAGCAAATAGACAACAACAATGAAAGAAACACAAAATAGAAGACAAAGGGAAAAGCCACATTGTTCAACCATTAGTCTGCATCAGATTCACCAGGAGGACTTGCTCAACACAGGTAGATGGGAGGGGAACCAGGCCCAGAGTTTCTAACTCAGCAGGTCTTAGAGGGGCCTAAAATGTGCATTTTTAATAAGTTTCCAGGTGATGTTGATGCTGCTGGTCTAGAACATTAGTCTAGGCTTGAGAGTAGAGCTCTTCGAGTTGTGGTCCACAGACCTGGCTCAGTTTCTGAACTGTTATTACATATCTGTGAAGAGAAAACATTCAGAGTAAAAATGTAAGAGTTTTTAACAATATGATTGAGTAATTCTGTGTCTGTTATATTTAACAATACATAGTCTGAAGGCATATTTTCAATTTTTTTGTTTTAGTTTAGTTTTTCCTCTCTAGAAATTAATTTTTGTCATATTTCATAAATGTATTGTTCCATGCTGTGTCAACAGCAAAAACCAACTTGTTATTCTCCGCAGATAGTTTGAGGTGCACTGGGCACAGTGATAAGTGATAAAATGTCTATTCAACGCATAAAGTAGTACATGAGCAGACATGGAAGAAATGTGAGTAGTGAGTACCTAGACCAGACATCAATGTTAAGAATGAGTCTCCCATCACAGAAGCAATGAAAGGAGAAGCACCTACATGAGAGAACCATAACTATGAGAGTTTGAGGGATCGTAAAATCACTTAATGTAACTCACACATCTCATAGTCACAACTTCCACTCCACTAGTCTAGTTCAATGAGTGTAAGCAAATAAAGCTGGTAGGCAATGTATTGGGGCTTCCCCTGTGGTTCAGCTATTAAAGAGCCCACATGACAATGCAAGAGACCCAAGAGATACAGGTTTAATCCCTGGGTTGGGAAGATCCCCTGAAGAAGGAAATGCCAGCCCTCACCAGTATCCTTGCCTGGAAAACTCCATGGATAGAGATCCCAGCAGGCTATAGTCAATGGGGTTACAAAAAGTCAGACACGATTTAACATGCATGCATGCATGTGTGCGCATGCACACACACACACACACACACACACACACACACACACACACACACACACAGGCAATGACTTATAATCAAAAGCTCTATGATGTAAGTATATTCATCCTAACTTTAGAGACTGGGAAACTGAACTCCAGATCATTCATAGTATTTCTCAAAGCTCATTAAGAGCAGACCCAATTCTCATTCAAAATTTCTTTCCAGGAAACATTATAAATCCACAGTTTATATGGAATTGAACAAGTAATGGTAGGATACATTAGTTTGCTGTCCCCAAAATGGTTTATGAAGTTATACTGTTAGTTTATTTCCCCATCATTTTTGCCAGTAGCAAGATTAGTTTTCACAAGTGAATCCATAATATTGTTCAGCAAAAATCAATTCCTGTGGTCAACTTAGAATGTAACAAAATGCTTAGACTTCCTTCTTTAGGACGTTTTCTAAAGTACAATCAGTGTATAGAAAGTATACTATTACTTTCCAATAAACCATAGCATCTTCTTAAACAATTTTGTACACCTTAGTATCCTGAACTATTTAAAATTCATCATTTATCTTTTCTCTAGATGCCTTTCCTTTCTACAATATAGTGTATTTCTTTAAAAATTCTGCATAAGCAAGAATAAATGACTTAGAATACATTAATATTCTATGCACGTCATTTACACATATTTTTACTTTTTTCCCTAGAATCATCTAGACAGCAATCTTTAGTGCAATGATCCAAGTAATATGTTACTCTAGTGCAGACAGTATAAAATTTCCTGCAATTCTGATGCTGCAAATGTTTTGTGTAATGATTTTCTATGATAGTCAAGTAGATTGAACAGAAATAAATAAGCATTGGTCTTTCAGAATTAACAGTGTAAAACTGTGTAAAAAATAGGGGGATCTTCACTGACCTTCATCCAGCCTTATTTTGTGCCTCTTAGCAACCAGAATTTAATACTTCCTGTCTTAATTATCTAATTCAAAAGCTCCCTAAGCATCAAACCACACAATGATGTCACAAGATCCCCCCTGAATTCTTAAAATATTACTAAGTTCATAACAGAGAATTGGCAAGTAAAGAGACAAAAATGTAAATCAAATAACGAAAATGAGATGCTTTGATGTTTACTCTGTATTTTCCAATCATAGCAACTATTTAAAGGGTCACTTTTTCTTTTTTCCCCCTTAAAATTATATTAACATGAGACTCCTTCATACATATATAATAATATATATAATGTAGAGTTCAAATCATCAGAAACCAAAGATGTTAAATAAAAACATATTTTTCTGATGTGGATGTGGGGAAGTAGAGACAGAATTGATCTAGTGCCCATGTCAAACCACTTGGTAATTATTTTTAGTATCACCTGTATATGTCTAAATGATATAAAAAGGGCAGTTAAATAGAAACAAATAATCTACTACTGAAACTTTGTAAACCCTTTCAAGGGGATAATTTTATATTTACTAAATTTTTTTAGAATGCAATCAGGGAAATAAACAGAAAAGCCATAAATTCCCAGCTTTTTCCAAGGAAGTATTACTTAATCTTTAAAAAGATATGGCTTTAAATAATTAATTATTTAAATTGTAGCTCATTTCTACAATATTTTTAATGAATTAAATGGTTTTTAAAACTAACAGGGGATACTAACACAAATAAGATTTCAAATAAGTGTCACATAAATATATACCTATGTGATATAAAACAGAAACACCAGAATCAACAGCAACTCTATTAAAATAGTAAGAAATTTCTCCTCATATTTATATTTCTTGTGACTTTCTAGCATAACTATTTCAGTACAAGATGAATTTTTATTATTCAAATGGATTTAATGCAAATATTCTATGTTCAGTCCAGTTCAGTTGCTCAGTTGTGTCCGACCTTTTGCGACCCCATGAATTGCAGCACGCCAGGCCTCCCTGTCCACCACCAACTCCCGGAGTTCACTCAGACTCACGTCCATCCAGTCAGTGATGCCATCCAGCCATCTCATCCTCTGTCGTCCCCTTCTCCTCCTGCCCCCAATCCCTCCCAGCATCAGAGTCTTTTCCAATGAGTCAACTCTTCACATGAGGTGGCCAAAGTACTGGAGTTTCAGCTTTAGCATCATTTCTTCCAAAGAAATCCCAGGGCTGATCTCCTTCAGAATGGACTGGTTGGATCTCCTTGCAGTCCAAGGGACTCTCAAGAGGCTTCTCCAACACCACAGTTCAAACGCATCAATTCTTCGGTGCTCAGCCTTCTTCACAGTCCAACTCTCACATCCATACATGACTACTGGAAAAACCATAGCCTTGGCTAGACGGAACTTAGTCGGCAAAGTAATGTCTCTGCTTTTGGATATGCTATCTAGGTTGGTCATAACTTTCCTTCCAAGGAGTAAGCGTCTTTTAATTTCATGGCTGCTGTCACCATCTGCAGTGATTTTGGAGCCCAAAAAAATAAAGTCTGACACTGTTTCCACTGTTTTCCCATCTATTTCCCATGAAGTGATGGGACCAGAAGCCGTGATCTTCGTTTTCTGAATGTTGAGCTTTAAGCCAACTTTTTCACTCTCCTCTTTCACTTTCATCAAGAGGCTTTTTAGTTCCTCTACACTTTCTGCCATAAGGGTGGTGTCATCTGCATATCTGAGGTTATTGATATTTCTCCCGGCAATCTTGATTCCAGCTTGTATTTCTTCCAGTCCAGGGTTTCTCATGATGTACTCTGCATAGAGTTAAATAAGCAGGGTGACAATATGCAGCCTTGACGTACTCCTTTTCCTATTTGGAACCAGTCTGTTGTTCCATGTCCAATTCTAACTGTTGCTTCCTGACCTGCATGTTATGATTACTTAAACGTTAAAAAATTAGCTTCTCCACATTCATCAAACAAAATGAAAATCTAATAATACAACAGATTACACATTCTAAACATGGGACAAATTACATAATTAGAAAGAATCATATCATTGTCATTGTCTTTAAGTATTATCTGTTTCTGAACTAAGCTTTCATGTCTTTTAGCAGATCTGCAAAATTCCATCAAGCTCATTCATTCATTCACTGCTGTATACCCAACAAATACCCTCTCCAGCGTGGTTAATGTCTTCTGTTCACTGATTTATTACTCAGAAGGATTGTATTGAGGGGGATGGGATGGATGGAACAGGGGAGTTCAATGGAAGAGATTTTGAGAATGGCAACAGAAAGAAGAGGTAGGGGAGGCTGGAGTAAATGTTGAATTGTTGAAAATATCACAGCTGGAAAATGTTAAATCGACCTTTAATTTGCATCCATGACAATAAAACGATTAATAACTCCAAGTGCTCCCATTGTAATTTTATAATAATTTAAAGATTTTGGATGTTAAAACTCAGGGAATACCAACTATTTATTGGGGAAATTGAAACAAAGTTAAAATGAGCTTTCTTAAATATTTGAAATAGTATGAATTAGTCATTTGGGGAGAGGTTACTTTAGAAAATAAGCCACTAGGAAGAGATGGTCTCAAGATGGTGAAGTACGAGGACCCTAAGGTCAACTCCTTCCATGAAGACACCAAAATAAAACTAGATATATAATAACTCTCCCTTTGAGAATGACCTGAAGATTAGTGGAATGGCTCTTTTACAACTAAGGATTTTTTTTTTTTAAAGCAAAATGGAGGTGAAGAGAAATGAACTGGTCATGACCCACAGCACCAGCAGATAAGCCAAAAGAGGATATTGCAAACTAGGGGATATCACAAACTATCCCTAAGGAGCAAGAGGTTCAATCCCCACATTGGGAACCCCAGCCCTGGGGTCTAGTACTGAGGAAAAAGTGGAGCTTACAACTAGGAGAACCAAAGAGCTGTAGGGAGGTTTTAAAGAATGCACATACATCCTTACTCACCCAAAGTTTCAGTGCAGTGGTAGTAAAGTGAAAAAGTGCCTGGTGCTCTAGCTGGACTGTCAAGACCACCCCAAAATGTCCCACAGCCTGTACCAGTTTCTGACTCTAACATCCCACCCTACCTCCACCAAGACACCTGCCAGCAAACCCAAAGAGAAGTCACAGCTCACACTGGGCTCCAGCACTATTCCCTCAGGTTCCAGGTCTGCCCCCACTAAGGTGGCAACCACCAGTGCACCCTGGAATAAGCCCTGTCCTACCACAACTCCAGCTCATCCTTGCTAAGGTGATGGCCCAGTATATCCAGGGAAAAGTCCCAGCCCACAGTGGCTTCAGATCCAGCCCTCCTACCAAAGCCACTGGACATACGTAGCCTACACACAAGGATGCTTCCGCAAAAGGATACATCTCCGAGACCAGGTAAATAATTGTTTCATCTAATTTCATACAAACAAAAAAAAAAACTCAAACAAAATGAGAAGACAGGAATATATTTCAAATGAAAAAATAGGAAGAAAACCAGGGGGAAAAAAACACATAATAACATAATGAAACAGATAGCAAGTTACCTGAGGAAGAATTCAAAACAATTGTCATAAAAAATGAATTTAGGAAAAAACAAGAGAAAGACAGTCACAACCCCAACAAAGAATTAGAAAATGTAAATATAACCAGAGGTGAGGAGAACAATGACTGAAATGAAAAATTCAGTAGAAGGAATCAACAGCAGATTAGGTGATTAGGTGATACAGCAGAATGCATAAGTGACCTGGAAAAAAGAAGAGTGGAAATCACCTAAATTAGAAGAGCAAAAAGAAAAAAATTAATCAAGATATTTTAAGGGAATTCTGAGATATAAGATATACCAACATTCACATTTAGGGGGTCCCAGAATGAGAAAAGAGAGAAGGGCAGAAAATGTGGCTGAAGAGATAATGGCTGAAATTTCCCTAATCTGAAGAAGGAAACAGATATCCCAGGTCCAAGAAGACAAAAAGTCCTGAACAGGAGAATCAATTACTAGGAATTATATTGATCCAGTAATCAATAAGCTCTCAACAAAATCCAGGACCAGATAGCTTCATACGGGAATCCTATCAAACATTCAAAGAAGAATTAAAATATAAGCTTCTCAAATTATTTCAAAAGGTTAGAAGAGAACACACTTCCAAACTCATTCCATGAGGTCTCATTATTCATATACTAAAGCCAAATAAAAATCCTGCCAAAGTGGGGGGGTGGAATACAAGCCAATACCCTTGATGAACATAGATGTAAATATCCTCAACAAAATATTAGGCAACCAAATTCAATAATACATTAAAAGGATCATATATCATGATCAAGCGGGATTTATTCCAAGAATGCAAGGATGGTTCAGTATCTTCAAACCAACATGACACACCACATCAACAGGACAAATGATAGATATTATACAATCACCTCAGTAGATACAGAAAAATTAATATGTTGACAAAACTCAACATCTTTTTAAAATTAATTTATTTACTTTAATTGGAGGCTAATTACTTCACAATATTGTAGTGGTTTCTGCCATACATTGACACGAATCAGCCACGGGTGTACATGTGTGCCCCATCCTGAACCCCCCTCCCACCTCCCTCCCCACCCCTTCCCTCAGGGTTGTCCCAGTGCACCAGCTTTGAGTGCCCTGTTTCATGCACTGAAATCGGACTGGTCATCTATTTCACATATGGTAATACACATGTTTCAATGCTATTCTCTCAAATCATCCCACCCTCGCTTTCTCCCACAGAGTCCAAAAGTCTGTTCTTTGTATCTGTGTCTCTTTTGCTGTCTCACATATAGGGTCATCATTACCATCTTTTAAAATTTTATATATATATGTGTGTGTGTGTGTGTGTGTTAATATATTGTGTTGGTGTTTTTCTTTCTGACTTACTTCACTCTGTATAATAGGCTCCAGTTTCATCCACCTCATTAGAACTGATTCATATGTGTTCTTTTTAATAGCTGAGTAGTATTCCATTGTGTATATGTACCACAGCTTTCTTATCTGTTCCTCTGACAATGGACATCTAGGTTGCTTCCATGTCCTGGCTATTGTAAACAGTGCTGTGATGAACATTGGGGTACACGTGTCTCTTTCAGTTCTGGTTTCTTCAGTGTGTATGCCCAGCAGTGGTATTGCTGAGTCATATGGCAGTTCTATTTCCAGCTTTTTTAAGGAATCTCCACACTGTTCTCCATAGTGGCTGTACTAGTTTGTGTTCCCACCAACAGTGTAAGAGGGTTCCCTTTTCTCCACACCCTCTCCAGCATTTATTGTTTGTAGAATTTTTGATAGCAGCCATTCTGAGCATGAGATGGTACCTCACTGTGGTTTTGATTTGCATTTCTCTGATAATGAATGATGTTGAGCATCTTTTCATGTGTTTGTTAGCCATCTGTATATCTTCTTTGGAGAAAAGTCTATTTAGTTCTTTGGCCCATTTTTCGATTGGGTCATTTATTTTTCTGGTGCTGAGTTGCATGACATGCTTGTATATTTTTGAGATTAATTCTTTGTCTTTGCTTCATTTGCTACTATTTTCTCCCATTCTGAAGGCTGTCTTTTCACCTTGCTGTAGTTTCCTTCATTGTGCAAAAGCTTTTAAGTTTAATTAGTTTCCATCTGTTTATTTTTGCTTTTATTTCCATTTCTCTGGGAGGTGGGTCATAGAAAATCCTGCTGTGATTTATGTCAGAGTAAAACTCAACACCTATTCATGAAAAATTCTCAACTAAATTGGTATAGAAACAACATATCTCAACATAATGGAAGTCATTTATGACAGACCTACAGCTAACATCATACTCGATGGTAAAAGCTGAAAGCATTTCCTCTAGCATGAGCAACAAAACAAGGATACCCCCTCTTGACGTTTCTATTCAACACAGTATTCAGCACAGTAAGTTCTAGTCACAAGACTTCCAACGAGATAAGAAAAAGAAACAATGACATCCAAATTGAAAGGGAAGCAGTAGAACTGTCACTATTTGCAATTGATATGATAATATTTACAGTGAATCCTAAATAATGCCACCAAAAAACTGTTAGAAAAAATGAATTGAGTAAAGTTGCAAGATAGAAGATTAACATACAGAAGTCGGTTGCAGTTCTATACTTTAATAGTGAATGATCACAAACAGAATTCAAGAAGATAAACTCATTTACTATCAAGTCAAGAAGAACAAAATAGCAAGGAATAAATTTAACTAAGGGGATGAAAGATCTGTTGTACTCTGAAAAACGTAAGACATTGATGAAAAAAGTTGAAGACAATGTAAAAAAATGCAAAGCTATTTCATGTTGTCGGATTGAAAGAATTAGTACTTTTTAAATGTCTATACTGCCCAAAGCAATCTACAGATTCAACAAAATCCCACGGAATTCAAGAAAAATACCCATGGCATATTTCACAGAACTAGAACACATGATCCTAAAATGTGTATAGACACACACGAGGCCCTGGGTAGCCAAAGCAATCTTGAATAAAGGACAAATCTGACAGCATCATGCTCTCTGACTTCAAAGCATCCTACAAACTATATAATTCAAAACAGTACAATATTGGCACAAAAACATACACATAAATCAATGGAACAAAACAGAGTCCAGAAGTAAATCCATGAACATATAGTCATTTCAACAGAGACAAGAATATACAATAGGTAAAAGAGTGTCTCTTTAATAAGTGGTATTAGGGAAATTGGACAACTACACATAAAAAAATAAAACATAAACATTTTCTCATACCATATATAAAAATAAACCAAAATTGATTACAGACTGAAACACAAGACAGAAAAACTAAAACCAGAACAGTCCTAGGGGGGAAAAAATACACAGTATACTCTTTTACCCTGGAGTAAGAAAAATTTTTATGCGTCTGTCTCTTCAGGCAAGAGAAATAAAAGCAAAAATAAACAAATAGAACCTAATCAAACTTAAGAGCTTTAGCATAGTGAAGGAAACCATTAACTAAACAAAAGGCCACTTTCTTATTGGGAAAAATCTACCTACAATATATCCAGAAAAGGGATTACTAACCAAAATATATAAAGCAGGGAGTCCCAGATTCTGGGATCTAATGCCTGATGATATGAGGTGGGGCTGATGTAATAATAACAGAAAGAAGGTGCACAATAAATGTAATACATTTGAATTATTCTGAAACCACTCCCATCCCCTGGTCCATGGAAAAACTGTTTTCCATGACACCAGTCTCTGGTGCCAAAAATGTCTGATAACAGCTGATATAAAGAATCCAGACAACTCACTATGAAAAAAAAAAAAAAAAAAAGTACAATAGCCCATTTAAACAACGAGTAGAACAACTTCCCTGGTGGTGCAGTGGCTAAGAATCTGCCTGCCAATGAAGCAAACAAGGGTTCAATCCCTGGTCCAGGAAGATTCCACGTGCTGTGGAGTAACTAAGCCTATGTGTCACAACTGCTGAACTGACACTCCAGGGCCCACAAGCCCCAAGTACTGAGCTCTCCTTTCACTTAAACCTGTGCTCCACAACAAGAGAAGCCACGGCAGTGAGAAGCTCATGCACCACAATGAAGAGCAGCCTCCACTCACTGAAAGTAGGAAAAAAAACCCTCAAAGCAATGAGGACCCAGCCCAGCCAAAAATTAATTAATGGATTAATTTTAAAAATGAGCAGAAGACATTAATAGGCAATTATTTTTCCCAAAACAATACATACAGATACCCAACAGGCACATGAAAAGAGGCTCAATATCACTAAAACTACAATGAAATATTACCTCACACCTGTCAGAATGGCTATTATCAAAAACACAAAAAATAACAAGAGTTGGCGAGGATGTAGAGAAAAACAAAACCCTCCTACACTGTTGGTAGGAATGTAAATTGGCAGAGTTACTGTGGAAAACAATATGGAGTTTCCTCAAAACATTGGAAATATGACTACCATACAATCTACTTCTGTTATTTATCTGAAGAAAACAAAAACTCTAATTTGAAAAGATATGTATACCCCAATGTTGATAGCACCATTATTTACTATGCCCAAGATATGGAAACAACAACCTGTTTGTCCATCAGTGGATGAATGGATAAAGAAGTCATATATAATGAAATATTTTTCAGTCAGAAATAAGACATCTTGCCATTCACAACAACATGGATGGACCTGGAGGGTAATAAGTTTAGTGAAATGAGTCAGACAGAGAAAGACAATTACTGAATGTTTTCAGAAATGTATAGCATCTAAAAAAGTAAAACAAATAAACAAATGTAACAAAACAGAAATAGTCACAGATACAGAGAACTGTAGTTATCAGAGGGGTTATCAGTGGGGTGGGGGAGTGTCAAAATATGTGAATGGGATTTGGAAGTACAAAATACCAATTAGAAAATAAGTCATAGGGATATAAAGTACAACTCAGAAAATATACCCAATATTTTATAATAACTTCGGATGGCATATAATCTACCAAATGTTTAATCACTATGTTGTACACCTGAAACTAATAAGACTAACAAGACTGTAAGTCATCTATCCTTCAAAAAATACAGCCATTCACTTAGCACCACATGACCAAGAAGTTTCAAAAGCACTATACACAGAAAACAAGGGTAAAATACCCATGCATCTTCTTTAGTAGGGGGATAAGCCTGAAGATGTACTTATTTTGTAATTAATAAAAGGTAAGAAGACCCTCTTTGAAAGTCTTGTTTGAGGGTCAATAATTAAATGTATGCTCTGAAAGGCAAGGTCAAGAATGACCAAACTAATCATTTTTGAATATTAATTTTAGAACCAGAAAAGAGAAACCAGGTCTTAATGAAGTACAAAGAAAAAATACCAATAATGTTTATTCTACTTGCCCATCCACTTCTGGGCAACAATTCCCCAAGAAAAATTTCTTTCAATGTGTTCATTTTATTTCAAAGAAAGGATACAGGAAAGAAGAGGCTTTATTTTGCCTGTAGCACTAACTAACAAAATAAGAAACTATCCTCTCTGCTTTGTAAATGGGTTGCAAAGAGCCAGACATGACTGAAGAGATTCAGCATGCATGCATGACAAAGGACATCCCTGAGTGCATGGGATTGGTGACCACAAAGTGTGTCTCAGAGTATACATCCATGATGACCATAATGCTGAGCTCCTGTCATTCCCCAGAAGGAAGGTGCTATGTGCTAAGTTGCTTCAGCCATGTCTGACTCTTTGCGGACCCTGTGGACTGTAGCCCACCAGGCTCCTCTGTCCATGCCCTTCTCCAGAGGATCTTCCCAATCCAGGGATGGAACCCACCTCTCTTGCGTCTCCTGCATTAGCAGGTGGGTTCTTTATCTCTAGTGCCACCTGGGAAACCAGAAGGAAGGTGGAGGTGACAAATGGAAATCTCTAATAGATATAATGAAGATAAAATATTATAGTTGCTTCTGAGGCTCCAAATGAGGCATCACTACTTGGGAAAATGAAGATTTTAATGTTGTCAACCATAAGTGTTAAGTGTTAGTTGCTCAGTCGTGTTCGACTCTTTGTGACCCCATAGACTGCAGCCCACCAGTCTCCTCTGTCCATGAGATTTTCCAAGCAAGGATACTGGAGTGGGTTGCCATTTCCTTCTCCAGGGGATCTTCCCAGCCGAGGGATCAAAGCCAGGTCTCCTGCAGTGCAGGCAGATCCTTTACCAACTGAACTACAAGGGAAGCCCCATATGGTTGTCAACCATAGCTACCCATATTTCAAATCACAGCAGTCTGGTAATCTAGTAAGTCACATTTTGGTGGCATCCACCAAAATATACACAAAATTACTGACTTACATGGATGACATAGCATTTCAAAAAACCAGGACAGTAATAGAGGCTCAGATGTAGAGAATGGACTTGCAGACACAGGGCAGGAAGGAAGAGGAGCATGGGACGAATTGAGACAGTGGCATTGACATATATACACTATCACGTGTAAAACAGATAGCTAGTGAGGACCAGCTGTATACCACAGGGAGCTCAGCTTAGTGCTCTCTGATGCCCTAGAGGGCAGGGATAAGGGGAAGTGAGAGGGAAGCTCAAGAGGGAATGGGTACATGTATACTATAGCTGATTCTCAATAATGACTTTTCAAAATTAAATCAGCACTAGGACTTTCAAGTAATGTTCGGATCACGGGATATTCAAGATGAAGCACTGTTTGCATACCATGTAATTATGGAGTATTAAAAACCTAAACTTGTACTTTCTCAGAACCCAAGCTTATAAACCTCACAGAACTTAAAGATTTTTTAAATTGCACTTATACTCTTGAATGGAGGAGGGAATGGCAACCCACTCCAGTAATCTTGCCTGGAGAATCCCATGGACAGAGGAGCCTGGTGAGCTACATATAGTCCATGGAGTCCAAAGAGTCAGACACAACTGAGTGACTAACACTGTAGCTGATTCACTTTGTTGTATGGCAGAAACTAACACAACATGGTAAAGCAATTATACTCCATTTAGAAAACAGTTTTACCAGACAGGGCCTTGTTATGAATCTATTTTATCAAATAGTGTATAGTTTTATATAAGTAGGCTGCATAGTATAATTTTTTTTCAAAAACTCCCTGCACATTAATATATTAATCTGCATTGCAGGGAGATTCTTCACCATCTGAGCCACCAGGGTAAGCCCATATACCATAAGTGTACGACTAAAAGTGAACTTCTGGAATCTGCCCAAGCATAAACGTTATGCTGAAATGTGGGTGTGAATATTTTACAGTGATATTATTAATCAGCTCTCCTCATTTTCCCTATCACCTAGATTTTAAAATTACTTTAATCTTTTGCTTTTATTACCCAATTTCCTTCAGAAGAGAATGCTCTTATTTCTTTATGCCTACATTTTATGGTGACCTTGAGGACATATAAAGGGAATGACCTACTCACAGGTGAAGAAAGGTTATGAAAAACTTTATTCCTTTGTTTTCTCCTCCTTGCCCCTGAATGATTTTGTAGAAGAAATATAAATTGGTTTTCTCCTCCTGGGAGAAGACTCATATGAGCATGCTCTAAAGCAAACACACACATTTTTCCAATAAGCACTACCCAAGCACTGTGTTAATAATTTATTAATTCATGTATTCAGTCTGTCAGCCAATAAGCATTAGGTGTTTACTGTAGTACAGGCTTTGTGCTGTACTCTAAAAATAAAGGATAAATACAACATAGTTTAATAAAGAAATGAAAGAATTATTTAAAAATAGTCAATGAATGATTGATTTGAGATGTGATTGCCTATTTATTCAATAGCATTAAATAGTAAACTCTGAGGGCTGAACAAATATTTTTTGACTAGGTGGATCAAATGAAGGAAGAAAACACTGCCTCCAAGTGCAATTTCCATTCTTCCAGAGAGATGTTTGACCACAGACATCTGCTCTTATTTGGGGCCCATATTAGAAAGGTAAAGATGTAGGTGGCTCTTGTTACCTTGTTAAACTGACAAGGTGCTAATTAGTGATTTTCCAATTAAAATGTGCTGTTTGTGTGTTATCTTTTGCTGCTAGGATGACTTTTACTTCCAAAGATTCCCTGAACACCTGAAGATTCAGATTTCAGAAAACTGAAGTTTTTCTGTTGATGTTGTTGTTCAATCACTCAGTCGTGTCTGACACTTTGCAATCCCATGGACTGTAGCACACCAGGCTTCCCTGACCTTCACCATCTCCCAGAGCTTGCTCAAACCCATGCCCATTGAGTCAGTGATGCCATCCAAGCATCTCATCCACTGTCGTTCCCTTCTCCTCTTGCCTTCAATCTTTCCCAGCTTCAGGGTCTTCTCCAATGAGCCAGCTCTTCACATCAGGAAGCCGAAGTATTGGAGCTTCAGCAACAGTCCTTCCAATGAATATTCAGAATTGATTTCCTGTTTTTTCTGAGCAATGACAGAACCTCAAGACAGGGTAGAAGTTAAAAACGTACTCATTATTAAGTTGATGGAATAGTAGAAATTGCACAAGAATTTCCAACCTCAGCATCATTTTACGTGTGCATGTGTTTATGCATGTATATGAATATATATGCATGTATATGTATATATATGGCTTCCCTGGTAGTTCCATGGTAAAGAAACTGTCTGCAATACAATGCAGAGACACAGGTTTGATCCCTGGGATGGAAAGATACCCTGGAAAAAGAAATGGCAAGCCACTCCAGTATTCTTGCCTGAGAATTCACATGGACAGAGCAGGCTGGAGGGCTATAGCTTATGGAGTCACAAAGAGTCAAGCCTGAGTGAAGTGACTGCGCATGCATGAACATACATGTATACATCAGTTCAGTTGCTCAGTAGTGTCCGACTCTTTGCAACCCTGTGGACTGCAGTATGCCAGGATTCCCTGTCCATCACCAACTCACAGAGCCTGCTCAAACTCATGTCCATATACAAATATATGTAAGAATATTTACTGGATTTCCAATTTGTCATGGCTCTTTAATCAACTGATTTCCAATGAAATAGACAAGTTTTATGTATCAGACTGGCAAGAATTACAAAGCTTTCCAATACACTTTGATGGAAAGTTTGTGGAGCATGTCTCATAAATGGACAGCAACTTAGAAATATCTATTAACTTTAATAATCCTCTTGCCCTTGTCTATAATAATTCTCCTTGAGGGTATTTAACCCTCAAGTATACCCCACACATAAAAGAAATGAGGTTTGTAAGATTATTGTCATAAACAAAGAGTGGAAACAGCTAAGAGTCCTCTACCGGATGTTCACTGTAGCATACCATGCAACTCTGAAAGGGTAGGAAGATGTAATCCAGAAAACTCTCCAAGATATGTTAAGAAACAAAAAGAGCAAAGTTAAGGAGAATAAATGTAACACATTAAATTGTGTAAGAAAGGAAGAGATGCAAAAATATAAAATATGTAAAAATATGTGCTTGTATTTGTAGATATACTGAAAAGATACAGAAAAGTCCAGTAAGACTGGTTACTGTGGGGGCAGAGATAATAATAAAGGTCAAAGTAAAAATGAATCTGACCAATGCATGCCTTTTTAATCTCATTTTTAAAATATTTTGAACATATGAATATATCACTAGTCAACAAGAAATTGAAAATGTATAAACAAATTATTGTTTGATTTTAATTTTTACCTTTACCATCTTGACTGAAGTAAAGTGATATTCTTTCTGGTCAGTTGATGTTCAGAAATCTCAGTAGCACAATTACCGTGTCATATCTATGAATTCTTCTTAGGTTTTATGATGGCAAAGATGAATATAATCATTTAATATTCTTAAAGATCCACTCTGATATTTGTGCCAGTCATTAGGGGTATCCATCAATATTATGATTCTCCTTCCTTCACGTCTATTAAAGGACCATATTTTTGCTGCTTTTATTGAAATTAGGTGATATTATGTGTCTTTATTTGACTAAGGAAATATGCATGGAAGCAATATGTCACTTCTAGACAAAGGCATTTCATTGCCAGAGCCACAGGTCCTTTATCCTGCTGAAGTTATTTTGGAAGACTATATTAAGAAGATGGAGAAGGAAATGACCACCCACTTTGGTATTCTTGCCTGGAGAATAAATATCTTCTATCAGGTCTTTAAAGTGTCTTGGAAAGCAAATTTTCCTACTGATCCATATTCAATGTGAAAAATGAGAAGAAAAAGGAAAAGACAAGAGACGGAAGAGCATTTATTTGCAAGGGGCCTTTAACCATGACCAAAGAATAATATTCTCTCACCTGAAGACTCAGGGTTTACCCTATACTGGATATACATAAAGCTTTCTCAGCATGATTTGATTATACTAGCCTTTTAATTTTAACTTCAAACAAAAATTGCCTGGTAAGATATGCAGACTTGGAAGAGATAAGTGACTGACAAGGGAACTTGAGTGCCTAATTCCTCATCAGTCACTTTCCTCAGTGTACATCAACTACTAACCAATCACCTAGAAGACAATGTTAGTCAGACCCTCCCTGGAAGCCAGATACCCTGTAAGTACAAAGCAAAAGGAGAAGAGAGAGGCAGGGGATGAGATGGTTGGATAGCATAACCCACTCAGGGGATATGAACTTGAGCAAACTCCGGGAGATGGTGAGGAACAGGGAGGCCTAGCATGCTGCAGTTCACGAGGTTGCAAAGAGTTGGACACGCTTAATGACTGAACAACACAAGGGGAACATCCGGGTTCCAGGTCTACGGATCTCAAAGTTAGACTCGGAATCATATGATCTTGTCTGAACAACCTTAGCATCTTGCAATGAACCCTTGTGCTTACCACTCTTGAACCACAGCCCTTGGGATAACACTTACAATCCAGTTTTGAGGGAATACAGATTGTTATCCTCAAATCATCATTATTTTCCATATTAATAAAAAAGTCAAAATCCAGCCTATCAATATCTATATGCCTATCAAACAACTATAAATTTTTGTAGTTCTATTTTCATGTTGTTATTGTTGTTTATTCAATCAATCCATTTCTGACTCTTTTACAACTCTATGGACCAGATTCTTCTGTTCACGGTATTTCCCAGGCAGGATTCTGGAAAGGGTTGCCATTTCCTTCTCCAGAGGATCTTCCTGACCCAGGGATCAAACCCATGTCTCCTGCAAAGGTAGGTGATCCTTTACCACCAGCCACCAGGGAAGCCCACTATTTTACATATCTTATAGGAAAAGAGTAGAAAGACAAATTGTCAAGGTGTATGATCAACAAGCAGATCAGAAGAAATCATTAAACAACTCAGTTCTATTAAGGGTGAACACTGACTAACTCTCAATGGAATTCACACTGGCCAATGTGGCTTTTAAAGGTTTACAGGTGAAAAAAGGTTCAGATGTGAAAAGATTTACAAGTGAAAACAAGTTCTATAAAATCTCCAATCTAATAAAAGCATACAAAAGTGCTGCTCGTTTTGTTCTCATATTCATACAGTTCAATTAGGTTGTCAAAATTAAAATGAGGTTTAACACAAGTCAAATTTCCTCCTTTCAAGGTAACACTCAACATTTTTCTTTGAATTTTCTAAGTTGTTGCTGACAAAGAGAGTACAGATAAAGAGCTGAATTGGAATAGTCAAGGAATCACATATTCATAAAGTTAAAACCTTTTCCCAAAGTCTTCTTTCAAAAAAAAAACACTATTAGATAAGTGAAAGTGAAAGTGAAGTCGCTCAGTCATGTCCGACTCTTTGTGACCCCGTGGACACCCAGCTCCTCCGCCCATGGGATTCTCCAGGCAAGGATACTGGAGTGGGTTGCCATTTCCTTAGATAAGCGAACTTCACTCAAAATGTAATACAAGCTTGGAATTTACATTGCGTGAGTGTAAGTCACTCAGTCACGTCCGACTGTTTGTGACCCCATGGACTGCCAGGCTCCTCTGTCCATGGAATTATCCAAGCCAGAATACTAGATTGGGTAGCCATTCCCTTCTGCAGGGGATCTTCCCAATCCAGGGATTGAACCCAGGCCTCCCACATTGCAGGTAGATTCTTAACCATCTGAGCCACCAGGGAAGCCATTAGCTAGCTGTAGGTTAATTTCTTAAATCACTGTGTGCACTCTGAAAGATGTAATATACTTCTAGTCTTATATCCATTTAGTCTTTTTTCCAGCTTATAATTTTAACATTTAAAAATACCTTTATCAGAAATAACAGGAGATATTTTAATCCGTCTTTGAACAAAACCAACAAAGCCAATTCTCTAAATATGTCATTTCTGTCTTTGACAAATATATGAAACACTTTCACGATTCTTAGGCTCTTCTTCACTTTTCTCCTGCTCCAGTTTTTCTCCCTCATCTTCTTTCTTCTTCCACCCGCTCCCCCTTCTCCATTCTCTCTTCTTCCCCATCCTTCTCCTCCTCCTCACCCTTTATTTCCTCCTTATCCGTAATTTCAACCTTCTTTTCACCATTAAGCCATATGTGTAATGTCTGCTTTGGTGACAGTATTAATAGTTATGTAATGGAAAAAGGAAATGTTTCATTCGAGCTCTGATGAGAGATCTACAGATGAACAAACATGGTTTATTTAGACTCTCATTTATAATTTGTAATAACCAATATCAAGAATAAATATAGCAAAGATCGCTTATGTACACGTGGGGAGCGTATTTACAAGTACATGTCTCTGTTTAGATAGCTTGAAATTCATACAGGAAAGTATTAGCAGTTTTACACTTAATGTCTCCCAGATAAAAAAGATGACTGTCTGCTAATTGAATAGTATAAAGTGGAACTGTCACATAAAATTCATGATTTGGGAGATGGTAAACATTAACATCAAATATGGTGACCATACAACTGTGCGAAACTAAGTCTCTCCTTTTCACTTTACTGTTAAAGTTTTATTCCCAGAGTAGAGAGCTGTTAAAGCTGTCCATAGCTGCAAAACCACTGTTCTCATTTCATTTAAGAATAGTGGCAAATTGAATCCTCCTTCATAAACACTCATTGGGCTTGAAAGAACGTGAAATTCTAACTACCTAACTCAAACTGTGAGCTTTCCTGGTGGCTCAGCAGTTAATAATCCACCTGCCAGTTCACTCTAGCAAAGTAACACTGAAAATTCTCTATACTTTATATACTTTAATACTTTATATACTCTATACTTTAATACTCTATACTTTTAAATACTTTTTAATGAAAAAGTCTGCCGAGTTCTGTTACTGTCATTGATTTTAAATGACTGAAAACTTGCAGATGATCATAAAATTACCTTATTGTGTCTAGTTCTGATATAAGAAGTCTTAATTTATTTGTTCAGCTCTGATTTGACTCGGTTGAATCCTTGACAAACCGGAAGGAAAATTGTATGATGGAACCTAGAGAGATAGGCAGTCACTAGCAGACATTTACACCTGTTGCAAACTGAACAATTACTCTGAATATTATAATTTGATTTGAACTATTTTGGTCAAGCACAATGCTAAAGTTCTTTCTGTTCATAGTGAAAGTGAAAGTGTTAGTCACTTAGTCCTGTTCCACTCTTTGGGACCTCATGGTCTGTAGCCCACAAGACTCCTCTGTGCATGGAATTCTCCAGGCAAGAATACTGGAGTGAGTTGCCATTTCCTTCTCCAGGGGATCTTCTTGACCCTGAGATCGAATCTGGGTCTCCTACATTGTAGGCAGATTCTTTACTGTCTGAGCCACTGCTTCTGTTCATAGTAATAGCTGCCAAGTAGATTGTGGGGTGGGATTAGATAACCGTGTACAATTTTGTTCCCAGGATATAATGAAAGCAAGACTCACGAAACTAGTATACAAAGCATTTATCAGGCAAGCCCTAAACAGTTTATATAGTCTGATCTGTAAACTCCATGAATTCTACTGACAGACCAAGTTAGTCCAAAAATCTTGATAGTTAGTCCAAGACAGTTCAACAATCTTCCTGAGACAGGATTCTAAGACCCTTGGAATCTGTTAGTAAGAAACCCTCCAGAAACCAAGTTCTTATTTCAAGATCCTTAAGGGATACCATCCTAAAAATGCCAGCTACTGACCTCACTAGATTTTCATATTTTAGTCCATCATATATTAAATGTCTTTAATTTCACCAGTGAGAGCCATCACACTAATAACTCAGCATACTCAATATATTAACTCATTGCGCCAGTTGGCAAAAACTTCAAATGTCGTCAAAAGCACAGAGAGCAAAAGTGCTTCCATTATGCACATTTCAGGAGGATAGCCACTCTGAAATACTACTAAGAGAGTAAGAAGTGGGTTTGCTGATGAAAAAACCCATAGAAGTGAAGTCTGAACTAACCCATATTTAAATTCCCATTGCTCATACTGAAACATGTTAAAGTAAACTACAGTTTCTATAACAATATACTTTTGATTATCTTTTGGCTTCTTTCTACTCTAAATATCATTACATTGTACAGTTTTCAGTATCTGTGTCCCAAAATATCAGCTGTTACGAGGAAAAAGTTTAAATATGTGTATGGGTTAATGTAAACTTCATTTTTATGGAATACTTGTTATCATACAAAGAGAATTTACTTAGTAGTTCGAAGGAACATTTACCCAGACTGGTTTGGGATCCCACATAAAAATGCATTTTGTTATTGATGTTGTTTTAGAATAGGATATTTTAGAATAGTATTTCTGGGTGGGGCATGGCTGTTAAAGAGAAGAAAACTTAAAATATTGAGGAAAAACCTTATTTCAAATACAAGTTAAGGGTTTCATTAACTTATTGAAAATCCTTAACATTTCCAAAGTGTACATGAGGAAGAAACAGAGTGAATATATGGGTTTGATGATATGAATACAAATTTGATAGTCAGTACTTTTCTTGGACATTTTACTTCCTTTTATGATATCTTTAATTTCACACATGACAAAATGCAAATTAACTATCACTCAAAAATTGCTACTGAATATGTAGTCTGTTGGCCATCTGGGTTCTTGTTAGAAAGACAAATTCTGGGGTTTCCCCTCAGTCTCAGGGAATCAGAACATCTTGAGAGACAGCCAGCAGTGTGAGCTTTATCCTGACCCTCAAGATGACTCATACTCAATGAAGTATGAAAAATACTGATCTAAAAGTTATCAAGTATCTCCAGAGTCACTTCTTAGTATTCATATCAAATCTATTAAAGTAAAAGCTAGCCATTTGAGATATTGTTTGATAAATCCTCTCATTCTTACTGTGTGATTGAAAGCATAAAACTCACAGTGGTTGTTGTTGTTATTTAGTCACTAAGTCATCCGACTTTTTGCGACTCCATTAACTGCAGCATGCCAGGCTTCCCTGTCCTACACTATCTCCCTGAGTTTGCTCAGATTCATGGCCACTGAGTCAGTGATGCCATCCAATCATCTCATCCTCTGTTGACCCCTTCTCTTCCTGCCCACAATCTTTCCCAGCATCAGGGTCTTTTCCAATGAGTCAGCTCTTTGCATCAGGTGGCCAAAGTATTGGAGCTTTAGCTTCAGCACCTGTCTTTCCAATGAACATTCAGAGTCGATTTCCTTCGGGTTATAGCCTTTCAAATAAGGCAGTATTCTGGCCCTTGCCCACTTGGGAATGGGGATTTATTGTGGGCTGTTATTAAACTATGCCAGCCCCAGTGGGACTCCTTTCTGAAGCTTAGGAGAAGTGACCTGGCCAAAGTTAACTCCATACTCATTCTATTCAGAGTTTCTTGGATCATATGGTATCCAGTTCCAGTTCCAGTTCAGTCGCTCAGTCGTGTCCAACTCTTTGCGACCCCATGAATCGCAGCATGCCAGGCCTCCCTGTCCATCACCATCTCCCGGAGTTCACTCAGACTCACATCCATTGAGTCAGTGATGCCATCCAGCCATCTCATCCTCTGTCATCCCCTTCTCCTCCTGCCCCCAATCCCTCCCAGCATCAGAGTTTTTCCAATGAGTTAACTCTTCGCATGAGGTGGCCAAAGTACTGGAGTTTCAGCTTTAGCATCATTCCTTCCAAAGAAATCCCAGGGCTGATCTCCTTCAGAATGGATTGGTTGGATATACCTAGTCTTAAAAGTAGTCCACTTAATTTTTATATCAATCACCTTGAAATAATATAATTAAAAAAGAAACTGGGAAAAATTCTTAGCCAAATTGATTAAATTCATAATTCAATAATGTCTTTGTTAATTTCATTTTACTCTGAGGCATCCAATTAAAGTGTCTACAATAAAAGCTGCTGCTACACTGGAATCCTAAATCTTAAAAAAAATTAAAAAGAAGGAGGAGGATAAAACATTATTTATATAAAAAGTACTGGGGGAGCTCACTGGAGAGAGAAATGGGCATTTCTCCTCATATGAGATGTTACCCTAGAAGACCTTAGGAAATTGAGAAAAGTAGAGGTGTTAATCACCCAGTTGTGTCTGGCTCTTTGTGACCCATAGACTGCAGCCCACCAGGCTCCTCTGTCCATGGAATTCTCCAGGCAAGAATACTGGAGTGGGTAACCATTCCCTTCTCCAAGGGATCTTCCTAACCCAGGGGTCAAACCCAGATCTCCCACGTTTCATGCAGATTCTTTACTGTCTGAGCCACCAGGGAAGCCCTGGAAAGGCTTATACTCGAGATTTTACTGCAGATGCTCACTGGTGTGTCCACGTTTTCCCCGTCCTTGAACACCGCATCCTGAGCTTTGTAAGAACTTGTCAAAGGAACAGAAGTTTCAATAATAACTTTAAAAAAGTAAAACCAAGCCAGTTAAATCAATTTTTAGAGACTCAGAAAGATCCATGATTTATTATATTAATATATGATCCTGTAAGTGTGTGAGACATTTACATTGATAACAATGGGATCTAACATAAACAAACTAATCCATATGTGATTACACTTTCTGGCATTTAAGTGGATTCATAAAGTTAATTATATTGTTAAGTGTAAGTGTACATTATGGCCTAAGACTGGCCTTTTATGTAGTTTGAAGATTAATCAAGACAGCAGAGGAAGCACTACATTTCTAGAAGAAAACAGGGTTTAGAATAAAATCAAATTATAAATGTTTTACTTCTATTGATTCCAAGGTTACTCTACTGAAGAACCTATGATTACTAGCCTTTTAGTTTAATGTGAAATACTCAAAGCTTGCCAATAATTATTTAAAATTATAATAAAGTATTTATTAATATAGAATTTTATAGCAAAAATGATAAAATTTTATGAAGGCAAAAGACTTAATTTAAATAATAATGAAATAAATTAAACAAAAATTATGTGACTTTCTCAGTAATTAAGGTTATAAAATGCTATCAATTGCAACTTACTATATATGCTGAGTGTCTGTGTTTACATTATGTTGTAGCTATCTTATATACTAGAAGGTTATCTTAATCTTGAATTTTTAAGGCAATGGAGGTTTGTTTCAAAGACCATCAATAATCAACTTCTAAGTATAAAGCTGAATAGAAAATTTTTATATAAACAAATTACATTTTTAAATTGGTTATTAGTTATGAATTAGTTATGAATGGGTGATAAGAATATGTACATATTTTTGAGGCACTGTCAAATAATTTGTCTAAAATAAATTAATCAATTATACGACATTTTAAAATTCAAAAATAGTCTTAGTTCCTTGTGACAGGAAAGGCTCCCCTGACTATTTAATCTGCTATTTAAATTATCCAGTATCAATCCTTGTGAATTTTGAACAGGTTATCAGAGAGGGTTAACAATGCCAAAAGCATGGGATAACTCTTAGTCACTCCTGATATAACTGCTTTAATTTACAGTTCACTATTCACAGGAATTGATGTATTTAGAGGAATATCACCATTCTAACTGTCATTTGTTTTCACTCCTCTGGGTACTAATGTCATATTGGTGCCAAAGATCCCATTACCTTCTCAAAGGGCACATATTCTCCTATAAGTACTATTTTGATTCTTCTGATTTGGGAACAACACGTTATCTAGGTATATGCGTCTAAGGGCAGTTTCCGGATGTATGTGTGTTAAGTTGCTTCAGTCATGTCTGACTCTGTGCCACCCCATGGACTGTAGCCTGTTAAGCTCCTCTCTCCATGGGATTCTCCACACAAGAGCACTGGAGTGGGTTGCCATTACCTGCTCAAGAGGATCTTCCTGACCCAGGGATTGAACCTGCGTTTCTTATATTCCCTTCATTGGCAGGTAGGTTCTTTACCACTAGCGCCACCTCTGGATGTATATGGAGATGTAATTGATTAGCTCTGTGTCACACTTCCCTGGAGAAGAGCATGGCAACCCACTCCAGTATTTGTGCCTGGAGAATCCCATAGACAGAAGAGCCTGGTGGGCTGCAGTCCATGGGGTCGCAAAGAGTCAGACAGGACTGAAGCGACTTAGCAAGCAAGCAAGCAATGTCGCACTTCCTTACTGCACATTGGTACACAGCTTAACTTTGTTAAGTTGGGCTTTGGGGTTTTATGTGGCACTTAAAGTAACACATGATATTCTACATGACTTCTTAGGAGAAGTAGCTGCCTACATAGAAATGCTAGAAACTGTGAAATCAAATAAAACTTGGTTCAAACACTTAATTCAGATGTTGCTAGTTTTAACCCTTCAGTTCAGTTCAGTTCAGTCATTCAGTCGTGTCCGACTCTTTGGGACCCCATGAATTGCAGCACACCAGGCCTCCATGTCCATCACCAACTCCTGGAGTTCACTCAGACTCACATCCATCGAGTCCGTGATGCCATCCAGCCATCTCATCCTCTGCTGTCCCCTTGTCTCCTGCCCCCAATCCCTCCCAGCATCAGAGTCTTTTCCAATGAGTTAACTCTTCACATGAGGTGGCCAAAGTACTGGAGTTTCATCTTTAGCATCAGTCCTTCCAAAGAAACCCTAGGACTGATCTCCTTCAGAATGGACTGGTTGGATCTCCTTGCAGTCCAAAGGACTCTCAAGAGTCTTCTCCCACACCACAGTTCAAAAGTATCAATTCTTCGGTGCTCAGCTTTCTTCACAGTCCAACTCTCACATCCATACATGACTACTGGAAAAACCATAGCCTTGACTAGACAGACCTTTGTTGGCAAAGTAATGGCTCTGCTTTTGAATATGCTATCTAGGTTGGTCATAACTTTCCTTCCAAGGAGTAAGTGTCTTTTAATTTCATGGCTTCAGTCACCATCTGCAGTGAATTTGGAGCCCCAAAACATAAAGTCTGTCACTGTTTCCACTGTTTCCCCATCTATTTCCCATGAAGTGATGGGACCAGATGCCATGATCTTCGTTTTCTGAATGTTGAGCTTTAGGCCAACTATTTCACTCTCCACTCTCACTTCATCAAGAGGCTTTTTAGTTCCTCTTCACTTTCTGTCATAATGGTGGTGTCATCTGCATATCTGAGGTTATTGCTATTTCTCCCAGCAATCTTGATTCCAGCTTGTGCTTCTTCCAGCCCAGCGTTCCTCATGATGTAATCTGCATATAGGTTAAATAAGCAGGGTGACAATATACAGCCTTGACATACTTCTTTTCCTATTTGGAACCAGAACTGTGGCTTCCTGACCTGCATATAGGTTTCTTAAGAGGCTTAGGTAAGTTATCAAGCTTTCTGGGATTTTAAACCCATGGTATTTATAATTTGTACAGATTCAGTTGTGTGAGTCATTTGGTAAAATGCCTAACATGTGATATGTGCTCACTGCATACTAAGCTGCTTCAGTTGTGTCTGACTCTGCGACCCTGTGGACTGTAGCCCTCCAGGCTCCTCTGTCCATGGGATTCTCTCAGCAAGAACACTAGAGTGGGGTGCCATGCCCTCCTCCAGGGGATCTTCTCAACCCAGGGATTGAAACCACATCTTGTACATCTCCTGAACTGGCAAACGGGTTCTTTACCACTAGTGCCATTTAAATAGCATTTAGTACATTATTATTCTTGATTATAGCACAATGTCACATTACTCAGTGGACATAATTTTGATACCTTTTTAAAACTTCCTTGGCTACATTAATAAATACCGGAATTATAGTGTAACACTGTCTTTCAAATTCTTTAGGAGTTCCCAACTAGGCCTACATGAAGCAAGAACATCCAGACTCATGGCTTCATTACTTCCAAATGTTTCAACAATTCATTTGCCTATTTAATAACATGAATCCATAAGTACAATGCATCAGTTGCCTCTGGGATGGAGGTTCAAGAGGGAGAGGACATATGTATACCTATGGTTGATTCATGTTGATATTTGGCAGAAACCAACACAATACTGTAGAGCAATTATCCTTCAACTGAAAATAAATAAATATTAAAAATTTATAAAACAAACAAACAAAAACGCCTCTGGAAATACCAAGACTGAGGATGCCTGCAATGAAGTCCTCATCACTTGCTTAGGCCCGCATGAAGACATTTTATTCTTAATAGTCTCATACCATCTCTCTGTCTAAAAAAAAAAAATTAGAATTATGCTCATAAAACAGTAGGTACATGATTCCAAACCTTATTGAAAGTATAGTCTTATAAACATTAATTTATCTTGCAATGTTTATTATCTGAGTTGATCAAATCGTGGAGCCCTATGAAGACCAATCAGAAAATTCATATTATTTACACATGTGCCTTATTGTTTTTTCATGAGTTATCTGTCAATGGATAAACATATTTAAAGCAAAATATCAGTCATAAAACATGAGAAGGAATCTATAAGCAATTACAGTTTTGTGTAGTACAACTCATAACTCTCAAAATAGTGTCTATCATGTGCATTTCAAGAAGAATTCTTGAGACAAACAAGAATGTTTCTGAAAGAAAAATATAAAACCCAAAATGTTCATGTTTAATTGCCTTAATAATGATTTTGAAAAAACTACATTCTCAAGTTGGGCCTTCTCCAGTGATACTAGTGGTAAAGACCGTACCTGCCAGTGCCGGAGACTAAGGAGATACAGGTTCGATTCCTGAGTCAGAAAGACCTCCTCGTGAAGGAAATGGCAACCCACTCCAGTATTCTTGCCTGGAGAATCCCCATGGACAGAGGAGTCTGGCAGGTTACAATCCATGGGGTTGCATAGAGTCAGACACGACTGAAGCGACTTAGCGTGCACATTGTCAAACAGAAGCTGGCACAATATTCCCTACTTCAAGAAAGGGAAGCTTTATTCAAAACAAAAGCTCAGTGATTTTTGAGTGATTATACTGCACAGAAGTACAAAATGTCTCTGAAACCATAGCTGTTTACAAGGCTAGACTTTTTGGCACATATTTTGTTGAAACCTGCCAAATAGGTGCTTTCAAAACATGTTCCATACTGAATGCAGCCAGGAACCATATTTGGTTTATGGCTTATATTTGAAAGCAAATGTTATACTAAGCAAGAACAGTGTTTATATCTTTTCCATGTCGTAACTCTTCAGTAATCAACACTGTCAAGAACTTTCCCTTTTCTGACCAAAGCAACTGAAAGTAATTTGTGAAACCCAATGATCAGAACACCATGTCAGTTACATAGAACACAAGTCCTTAGGACTACCAGCATCCTTTGGCAAAGAGGGCTGAGAAGTCATTACAAATGATTTCTAGTCACATTATGTCCCTGGAGACAGAGGAGAGGGGGATAAAAGGGTGTTTGGAAACACAGACTAGAGTGGATATAAAATAGAATAACTAACACTCACCAACTCTTAGAATAGTCATTCTTTTCTGTGAAATGTTAATGTAATTTACATGTATTTGATCTACTCATTTGCTTATTTTTGTCATGCTATTTCTACTAGAATGGTTATTAAAAGTTTATACAGTAAAACTCAGAGGCAAAAAAGGTTACCTCACACTGTGTAATGGACTGCACTAACTCAGCAGTGGCCACAGGACCGGAAAAGGTCAGTTTTCATTCCAATCCCAAAGAAAGGCAATGCCAAAGAATGCTCAAACTACCACACAATTGCACTCATCTCACACACTAGTAAAGTAATGCACAAAATTCTCCAAGCCAGGCTTCAGCAATATGTGAACCGTGAACTTCCAGATATTCAAGCTGGTTTTAGAAAAGGCAGAGGAACCAGAGATCAAATTGCCAACATCTGCGGGATCATTGAACAAGCAAGAGAGTTCCAGAAAAACATCTATTTCTGCTTTATTGACTATGCCAAAGCCTTTGACTGTGTGGATCACAATAAACTGTGGAAACTTCTGAAAGTGATGGGAATACCAGACCACCTGATCTGCCTCTTGAGAAACCTGTATGCAGGTCAGGAAGCACCAGTTAGAACTGGACATGGAACAACAGACTGGTTCCAAATAGGAAAAGGAGTACATCAAGGCTATATATTTTTACCCTGTTTATTTAACTTCTATGCAGAATATATGACGAGAAACGCTGGGCTGGAAGAAGTACAAGTAGGAATCAAGATTGCCTGGAGAAATATCAATAACCTTAGATATGCAGATGACACCACCCTTATGGCAGAAAGTGAAGAGGAACTAAAAAGCCTCTTGATAAAAGTGAAAGAGGAGAGTGGAAAATTTGGCTTAAAGCTCAACATTCAGAAAACGAAGATCATGGCATCTGGTCCCATCACTTCATGGGAAATAGATGGGGAAACAGTGGAAATAGTGGCAGATTTTATTTTGGGGGGCTCCAAAATCACTGCAGATGGTGATTGCAGCCATGAAGTTAAAAAGCGGTTACTCCTTGAAAGAAAAGTTATGACCAACCTAGATAGTATATTCAAAAGCAGAGACATTACTTTGCCAACAAAGGTCCATCTAGTCAGGGCTATGGTTTTTCCAGTGGTCAGGTATGGATGTGAGAGTTGGACTGTGAAGAAAGTTGTCAGCTGAAGAATTGATGCTTTTGTTCTGTGGTGTTGGAGAAAAACTCGGAGAGTCCCTTGGACTGCAAGGAGATCCAACCAGTCCATTCTGAAGGAGATCAGCCCTGGCATTTCTTTGGAAGGAGTGATGCTAAAGCTGAAACTCCAGTACTTTGGCCACCTCATGCGAAGAGTTGACTCATTGGAAAAGACTCTGATGCTGGGAGGGATTGGGGGCAGGAGGAGAAGGGGATGACAGAAGATGAGATGGCTGGATGGCATCACTGACTTGATGGACGTGAGGCTGAGTGAACTCCGGGAGTTGGTGACGGACAGGGAGGCTTAGCGTGCTGCGATTCATAGGATCGCAAAGAGTCGAACACGACTGAGCGACTGAACTGAACTGAACTGAACTGAAAACTGTTTATGACATTATTTGTACATAGCACATAATGTTTGATTATGAAACTGCTAAGAAATTTGGTCAAAATAAGACAAACTTTATCTTCTCTCACATATTTCCTAACCCTGTACAAAGTTAATTTCTTGCAATTAAAATTCTGTTGAATTTAAATCTTTAAGGAAAAAATTCAAATAATTTATATTATAACAATATTTTATAGGGTTTCATGAAAAATATTTAAGTTTCCATAAACATGAGTAATAATGTATGTCTTTTTCATTGATGAGAATACTTTTTAACCATTACTAGAGACCTTTAACTCCAACATAGTTAAGGATTTTTTTTCCAACTCTTACTGAGAACTACAAACTTTTTCAAAGCAAATCTAACTGAAAATAATTCACTGTTAACTCCAAAAACTATATATGTTTAAAAGAAGGTATTACTGGCACTTTGAAAGAAGCTGGTCTTCCAATTCTCTGGAAGAAATTAGCAAATTAACTTTCTTCAGAAGTTAACATAATTTTATTTTTTAATCAAAGAATCTCTTACATATAAAACATGTTAGTGACTTTGTTCCTGCTACCCAGCGTTCTTATTCTTTCATGTTGCTTCTTCACAGCTCCTGTGTAAACACACACTTTGCCTATACACACTTACTATGTGCACAGACTCACCCATGTCAGCGGTTTCCACCATCAGCTGAATACTGATGACCCTATAATCAACTCCTGTAGAGTCCCCCTCTCTCCCACACTTGTCTGCCTACTGATAATGGTGCCCCTGTGTCTAGTTCCCACTCCAGGTCATCACCCGTGCAATCCCTCCAAACCACACATCCATCCAGTTCACTCACCTTCTTTAAATCCTTTAATGACATTGGTGCTAGAAGAACAACAGTAATACTGAAAAGGCCTGCTGGCTACCACACATCAAATTTTAAACAGATAGATGTTCACATGTAGGCAGGACTTTGCAAATGAGGGCAAACATGATTTCATTTCTTTGCCCAGTTTCTACTCCATATCCAATGAAATGTCATAATCTTCCGTCTGAGGTTTTTATCCATAAATGCTTTCTTTGATTCTCCCGCTATCTACTCTAATAAAAATTCAGTCCCTTCATTGTTTTATACAGCCACACATTAATACACACACGCATACACACACATAGAAGACTGAAACATGACTGGCTTTCTCCCATCCGTCTTCTCTCTCCTCCCCCAGCTACACCTCTTCAGAACAAATCGCACACCTCGTCTCTCTGGGATTATTGTACAGTGCATTTTTGCTCTTGAGCATGATTGTTCACTCTTATTCCCCATTCCAAGCACATTTAACAATGTATTTTCCAAACAAAGAATAATTCTAGTGAATAATATTTTTAACTTTTTTTAGCTTATTCTAAATGTTGAGGAAGAATGTAAGAAGCAGAAAATAATACAATATAAAGAAGATAAAATAAAAGGACAGTTTCAATTAAGGAGGAAAAAAAAGACCTGAAAATTCTAAGAGAACAATAATATTTTTCCACAAAGGTTTTCCATACAGCTGCTGATGCTGATGCTGCTAAGTCGCTTCAGTCGTGTCCGACTCTGTGTGACTCCATAGACAGCAGCCCTTTTCCACGCTAGATAACTTTAAATTGAGGTCTTTTGCTGGAAATAAACATTTCTAAATTATCTACCCTGATCTAAGGTTAAGTCATCCCACCATCAAGAAGAATATTAAAAAATCATTGCATTAACAAATAGCCAGTGAGAGTTCCATGAATACTTATTGCAGTACACTGAATTAAGGCTATAGAGAAGATTCTGGCCTCAACTTACTTATTCTTGGAAAGAGTTTTGCCTTAAATCACAATACACTCTCCTTCTGTGTGTGTGTGTGAGGAGGGGTGGTGTTACTGGCTACCTTGGAACCCTCCCACTCATCCTTCTCCTCTGCTACTCACAAGAGAAAAAGCCATATGTAGCCTGTACATTATTTTCTTCTCCCAAGAGCCCCACCCCAACCCTGATCAAGGTATACTAGTGAATATTGTTGCTGTTTAGTCACTAAGTCATGTCCAACTCTTTGGAGACCCCATGAATACAGCCAACCAGGCTCCTCTAACCATGGGATTTCCCAGCCAAGAATGGGTGGCCATTTCCTTCCTTCCTTGATCTCTGGTCAGGATCTTCCTGACCCAGGGATCAAACCCACATCTTCCACATTGCCAGGGGTGTTCTTTACCACTGAGCTGTCAAGGAAGCCTGTAAGAGTGAACAGCACATTCCAAAGAGAAAAACCCTTAAGCCCCACCCTTTAGGGCTTCCCTTGTGGCTCAGCTGGTAGAGAATCTGCCTCCAATGCCGGAGACCTGGGTTCAATCCCTGGGTTTGGAAGACCCCCTGGAGAAGGGAAAGGCTACCCACTCCAGTATTCTGGCCTGGAGAATTCTAGGGACTATCCAGTCCATGGGGTCTCAAAGAGCTGGACACAACTGACCGACTCTGACTTCACTTAGGTCTCAAGGAACCTGAGAGAAAAATAAACAGAAAGAAAAATGGCAACGTGGTTTTCTGTCCGCCCCAAAAGTTTCACTGTCCACACAGTTCTAGGGGCTTGTCACAGACCGTAAGTATGGTCAGAAAAAAAAAAAAAAATGGATAGCCATACAATTATTTATCTTCATTTATAGTTCATCAAGAAAAGAGGGAAAAACCTATAAAACGCCGAGAAATTTCACTAATTCACATTTTCAACTTAAAAAAAAATTATTTAGGTAAATAGCTTGCTTTCACCAAAATATAGTTATTCTAACAAGCTGTAAATTAACGACTTTTTTACACAGGAGACTCGTGAGAATCACAAAGAACCCCTCGCCCTCAGATGTGAGTTATTTCACAAGCACCTGATGGTTCACTGACCTATAATAAATAACATGCAACTTGGCTGAGGCGTTAATCAGCTTCATGGGGAGCACTCCTTCAGTGAGTGGCTGACAGCATAGTATCTCGAATACAATAAGGCTTTGTACAGACTTTGCATAGCAACAGGCAGTGGGAGCCCATGTGTGACAACAGCTTGTAAAAGACTTTCACAGTGTTTACATCACACGGAGAACATTCTGGTGAGCACCTTGGTGCACTCTGGAACTCAGCTGCCTGGGTGAACATCTTACCACCACCACTAAGTAACCATCGAGGGTGAGTTACGCAGCCTCTCTGTACTTCAGTTTTCTCATCTTCAGAATAAGAACAACAATATTATCCTCCACTTCACTGGGTAGCTGCGAGGGTTTAGAAAGGCTTGGCATGGTGCATGGTGTGCTATAGTGATCTATACACTATACATATATATAGCATATAGACTATACACAGACCATCTATATACTATGCATATTACATAATATATAGTGTATATAGCATACAGTATATATAGCATGCATGTATAGATCTATATACATATATCATATGTAATACAATTTTATAAGTAAAAATAATGATGAGCCCTCAGAGGTTATATATAGACAATTATTTTCTGCTGTATTTTATTGGGAAAATATGTATCATTCTATTTAAATATTGGACTCTAGAAGTTCTTGGGAACACTGGGTCTCAAGTGTCCACTCTATTGTTCCATATTGCCTCTGGCTGCTGGGATTCTAGGAAGAGACTAATTCCTGTTGTTTTGGTGTATACACTCTATATTAATACAGTAATAAAATAATTATATTTTTATGTTTCAGATATAAGGAAAATGGAAATCTAAGAGTCAGGAAGAGGGTGATTGTTGGTAGTATGGCTTCATTTGTTACTTCTCACTTTTTAGGCATTAATGTTTTCCCTTTGTTCATACAATTGGTGATTTGAAAGAACAATATTGAGTACAGATATATATTAGGATTTTTTTTCCACTGACAGAATTTTTTCAAGGTAATGCTGAGGACCTAAAAGCTGACTACTGTGTAAAAATTGGTAATAAATTCTCATTGTGAGAATCTAATGTCAAATCCCTTTAGAATCATCACAACTTTTCATAGTTACTTGAGATTTCATATGGTGATTCAAATAAGAATGAATTTTTAATAGCTTAGTTTCATATGGGCCATCTCCATTGATAGTACATGCTCTAATACCTTCTAGAATGGTTAGCTTTGTGGATGCTAATATAGTATTTATGATGATAACTAATAATGAATGAGAGGCTTCCTCAGTGGCTCAGTGGTAAAGAATCTGCCTGCAATGCAGGAGACACAGGAGATGCAGGTTCAATTTCTGGGTTGAGAAGATCCCCTGGAGGAGGAAATGGCAACCAACTCCAGTATTCTTGCCTGGAAAACTCCATGTACAGAGGAGCCTGTAGGGCTATGGTCCATGGGGGTCACAAGGAGTTGGACAACTGAAGCAACTGAGCACTCAGCAAACCAACACCAGGGCTTCCCTGGTGGCTCAGTGGTAAAGAATCTGCCTGCCAGTGCAGGAGACGTGGGTCTGATCCCTGAGTCAGAAGATCCCCTGGAGCAGGAAATGGTAACCCACTCCAGTACTTTTGCCTGGGAAATCCCATAGACAGAGGAACCTGGTGGGCAACAGCCCATAGGGTCACAGAGAGTCAGACACAACTTAGCAAATAAATAACACCAATAAACTGAAACCAACAGAGGATGAGAGCAAATGGTCACATGACACATGACAAAGTTGAGCTTTGACCTCCACCTGTAATTCTCTCAATAGAGAAAAGCCTAACACCACTATGTTTAAATGCCTTCAAGGATTGTACAGTAATTTATAGTTTTGAGAAATGCTTTCCTTCAATTAATTTATTCCTTGTTCTCATAAATTGCCTGAGAAGAAATTAGGATGTGGGACTTCAGAGATGTTGAAAGTCTATCCAAGATCATAGGGATTTTAACGTAGAAACATTCACACTTACAGCCAGATTTTTTTCTCACTATCCCCCAGGTTTTTAGTATGCATGCCTTCACCTCAGATAACAATAATCAAATGCTCATGTTTTATGACTAGTCTTAGCATTTTTCTTTGATTTAGCTGTTGAAATCTGAGCACACAAAGTACAGCTGCTGCTTCCTAAAGACCTGAGCCACTTTTTGACCTTGGCAATGTTATTCAAGCTGAGGGAAATTCAACCATGAATGTTTATCCATCTGCCCAATTCCTTATTCATTTCCCCTGGGCTCTGATTCCCTGGATACCCACAGTTTCCCTATGGGCCTCACATGCAAATTTCCAGTACAACTTGAATATTTAGAATTTAAATCAGAATCTGATCTTTTCTGTGTATCCATTACATCATAAAAATCAAACAAGTTCTTGTCACTAAACATAATGTTACGTGTTGTCTCCCTCTATTTTGGTTACCATTTATCTGCATTTGTAAACCTTCATGTTCTTCTCAATTTTCTCCATGCTATTAGCACTTTGAGGTTATTTATAGGATACGTTTTTACCCTAAAATCACTCAACAAAACCGTTCTGAAAAAACGCACTAGTCACAGTAGCAAGGACATGGAAGCAACCTAAATTTCCATCAACAAAGGGATGGACAAGGAAGATGTGATACATATACACAATGGAATATTACTCGGGCATTAAAAAGAATGAAACAATGCCCTTTGCAGCATGAGGTCACATAGAGTCAGACACAGCTGAAGTGACTTAGCACTCACGCATGCACAAGAGGACCAAGAGATTGTCATACTTAGTGAAGTAAGCCAGACACAGAAAGAGAAATTTTGTATGACATCCCTTATATGTGGAATCAAAAAAGAAATGATACAAATGACTTATTTATGAAACAGAAACAGACTCACAGACTTGGAGAACGAACCTATGGTTGCAAGTGAGGAGGAATGGGGAGAAGATATAGTTAGGGAGTTTGAGATTAACATGCAACTCTGCTATATTTAAAATGGATAAGCAACAAGGACCTACTGTATAGCACAGGCTGCTCAAAGTTATGTGGCAACCTGGATGGGAGGGGAGATTGGGGAAGATGGAAACATGTATATGTATAGCTGAGCCCCTTGGCTGTTCACCTGAAACTATCACAACATTGCTAATTGGCTATACTATAATAAAAAAATTTAAAGTTTCATAAAAATATTTTATTTTTCCCCATTATTAATTATGACTGACATGGTCCTCTACTACTTTAAAATCCCTCCAAATTAACTTAAACTCAGTTTTCCCATTCCTAGTCACATTCATTCTAATACAGCGAGTGTCACGGCAAAGTATTCAGCTTCTTGAAAAAGATCAAGCACAAACAGGTAGAAACACACTTTCAGTATCAGGTTTATATTCAGCAACTGATGATGTCACAACATTCCAATTTTTCAACAGTATGAACGTGTGCAAGCATCTAACATATTTTTAAAAATATTTTATATCTCTATTTAACAAAATTCTGTGTGTATATAAGTTTCAAGACATGAGCATTGCACTGTATATTCCACACTACTTTCTGTTCAATTTAGCCAACTAAGTGCTTCCGAAACAATAAATGATACTACTTTTCACATTTTTGTAATGAACTCTCAGGCTAACAGAGTAGTTACTTCAAACAGTAAAAGTGCCAAACAAAGCACTGCATTTATAGTGACTGAATTATATATTGTTGTTGTTCTGACGCTAAGTTGTGTACAGCTATTTGTGACCCCATGGACTGCAGCATGGCAAGCTCCTCTATCCTTCACCATCTCCCAGAGTTTGCTCAAATTCATGTCCATTGAGTCAGTGATACTAACTAACCATCTCATCCTCTGCTGCCCCTTCTCCTCCTGCCTTCAAGCTTTCCCAGTATCAGGGTGTTTTTCAGTGAGTCGGCTCTTTGCATCAGGTGATCAAAATATCAGAGCTTCAGCTTCAGCAAAAGCCCTTCCAGTGAATATTCAGGGTTGATTTCCTTTAGGATTGACTGGTTTGATCTGCATACAGTCCAGGGATTCTCAAGAGTCTCTTTTCCAGCACCATAATTTGAAAGCATCAATTCTTCAGTGTTCAGCCTTCTTTATTATATGTAGATTCTGATAAATGATTATTTATAAATATTTAGGGGTTGGACTGTGAAGAAGGCTGAGTGCTAAAGAATGGATGCTTTTGAACAGTGGTGTTGGAGAAGACTCTTGAGAGTCCCTTGGACTGCAAGGAGATACAACCAGTCCATTCTGAAGATCAGCCCTGGCATTTCTTTGGAAGGAATGATGCTAAAGCTGAAACTCCAGTACTTTGGCCACCTCATGCGAAGAGTTGACTCGTTGGAAAAGACTTTGATTCTGGGAGGGATTGGGGGCAGGAGGAGAAGGGGATGACAGAGGATGAGATGGCTGGATGGCATCACTGACTCGATGGATGTGAGTCTGAGTGAACTCCAGGAGATGGTAATGGACAGGGAGGCCTGGCGTGCTGCGATTCATGGGGTCGCAAAAAGTCGGACATGACTGAGCGACTGAACTGAACTGAGGGATCAAGGAGGGGATTGCTTAAGATTCCTTTTTACAGCATTGTCAAAATACTTAAAAGGATGATAACCATGAGAATGGATGGGGCTATCTGCCTTCTAAATCTAAATCTGAATGGGAGCTCTATATTGTTATTGTTAGCTACAGAGCCAAACTGAAAGGATTGGTATCTACATCTGTGACTAAAGAGCTGCACAGGTATGGTTAGGACCTGATCAGAGTCCACACATGGGGCATACTCTGTCTATACCCAGTCTGCCTAAGGATCCTGAGCCACAGAAATTTCTCTACCTCCCAAGCCCTTGGCAAAATAGATTTACACTGCAGAGAGAATAAAAAAAGAAAATTGAAATTATCTCTAATATATTCATAAATGACCCCAGGATCAATACTGTATATTTTTAAAAATTTTGTCTATCAATTGATGTGTCAAATGACAAAATTTTTTCCAGGATAATTTTGCAATAAATACCAATATGCTTTAAAACTTACCTATGATATGATGCAAAAACTATAACTCTACAATTTTATTTTTAGGCAATAATTAGAAATTCACAGAAAGACTCGTGTATGTATATATATATATATCTGTTTATGAGTATTTGCATATATTTTGCAGGACTCTTGAGAGTCTGTTGGACTGCAAGGAGATCCAGCCAGTCCATCCTAAAGGAGATCAGTCCTGGGTGTTCATTGGAGGCACTGATGTTGAAGCTGAAACTTCAATACTTTGGCCACCTCATATGAAGAGTTGACTCATTGGAAAAGACTCTGATGCTGGGGGGGACTGAGGGCAGGAGGAGAAGGGGCTGAGAGAGGATGAGATGGTTGGATGGCATCACCGATTCAATGGACATGAGTTTGGGTAAACTCCAGGAGTTGGTGATGGACACGGAGGCCTGGCATGCTGCAGTTTATGGGGTTGCAAAGAGTCAGACATGACTGAGTGACTAAGCTGAACTAGACTAAACTGAGGGCAAAAGGCTGAACAGACATTTCATGAAAGATAATACCCAAATAGATAGTAAGCTATGAAAAAATGGCTAACTTCATTATAAAACACAGACTAAAACCACAATAAGATACTATGATACACTCACCAGAATTGCTAAAGTGAAAGATTAATTAACATGAAATGTTAACAAGGATATGGAAAACCCAAGGCTCATCTAATTTTTATACAAATGTAAAACAATACAGCCACTTTGGAAAATGCTTTTGAAACATTTATGTAGGCTTAATACATGCAAATGGAGAAAGAAATGGCAACCCACTCCAGTATTCTTGCCTGGAGAATTCTATGGACAGAGGAGTGGGACACAGCTGAGCGACTTTCACTTCACTAATACATGTAAGAAGACATAAGAAAGCCTTCTTAAGGAAACAAAGGAAAGAGAGGAAAACAACAGAATGGGAAAGACGAGAGATCTCTTCAAGAAAAATGGAGATAACAAGGGAATATTTCATGCAAGGATGGGCACAGTAAAGGACAGGAATGATAAGGACCTAACAGAAGCAGAAGCAATTAAGAAAAAGTGGCAAGGATACACAGAACTATACAAAAGGTCTTAATGACCTGGATAACCAAGATGATGTAGTCACTTACCTAGAGCCAGATGTCCTAGAAGGTGAAATCAAATGGGCCTTAGGAGGCATTACTACGAACAAAGCTAGTGGAGCTGATGGAATTCCAAGTGAGCTATTTAAAATCATAAAATATAATGCTGTCAAAGTTCTGCACTCAATACATCAGCAAATTTGGAAAACTCAGCAATGGCTACAAGACTGGAAAGGGTCAGTCTTCATTCCAATGTCAAAGAAGAGCAATGCCAAAGAATATGCAAACTACCATAAAATTGCACTCATCTCATGTGCTAGCAAGGTAATGCTCAAAAGTCCTTCACTAGGCTTCAGCAGTATGTTAACCAAGAACTTTCACTGTACAAGCTGGGTTTAGGAAAGGCAGAAGAACTAGAGATCAAATTAGAGATCAAACTGCCAACATTCATTGGATCTTGATGAAAACAGGAAATTCCAGAAAAAAAAAAAATGAAACAAAACATCTACTTCTGCTTCATTGACTACAAGAAAGCGTTTGACTGTGTGGATCACAACAAATAGTGGAAAATTCTTAGAGAGATGATGATACCAGATCACTTTATCTGTCTCCTGAAAAACCTGTATGCAGGTCAAGAAGCAACAGTTAGAACCATAGGTGGAACAACTGACTGGTTCCAAATTGGAAAAGGAGTATGTCAAGTCTATATATTGTCACCCAGCAAATTTAATTTATATGCAGAGTACATCATGTGAAATGCCAGGCTGGATGAAGCACAAGCTGGAATCAAGAGAGCCAGAAATATCAATAACCACAGACAGGTAGATGATACCACTCTAAAGGCAGAAAGTAAAGAGCAACTAAAGAGCCTCTGCATGAGGGTAAAAGAGGAGAGTGAAAAACCTGGTTTAAAATTCAACACTCAAAAAAGTAAGATCATGGCATCCAGTCCCATCATTTCATGGCAAATAGGAGGGGAAAAAGTGGAAAAGCAACAGATTTTATTTTCTTGGGTTCCAAAATCACTACAGATAGTGACTGCAGCCATGAAATTAAAAGACACTTACTCCTTGGAAGAAAAGTTATGACAAACCTAAAGAGTGTATTAAAAGGCAGAGACCTCACTTTGCCAACGAAGGTCTGTATAGTCAAAGCTATGTTTTTTTCCAGTAATCACATACAGACATGTGAATTAGACCATAAAGAAAGCTGAGCACAAAATAATCTATGCTTTCGAACTGTTGCTGGAGAAAACTCTTGAGACTCCCTTGGACTGCAAGGAGATTGAACCAGTTAATCCTAAAGAAAATAAACCCTGAATATTCATTGGAAGGACTGATGCTACAGCTTCAAAACTGGGTCACCTGATGTGAAGAGCCAACTCATTGGAAAAGACCCTGATGCTGGGAAAGACAGAAGGCAGGTGAGAAAAGGGGATGACAGAGGATGAGATGGTTGAATGGAATCACCACTTAACGGACATGAGTTTGAGCAAGTTCTGGGGGATGATGAAGGACAGAAGCCTGGAGTGCTTCAGTCCACGGGGTGGCAAAGAGTCAGACATGACTGCGTGACTGAACAACAACAATACAGATCAATACATTTCACAATATATGCTATGATCCAGCAATTTCATTCTTAGGTATACTTCTCACTGATATATATATATGTATGATCACCAAAACATTAAAAACAACTCGACTAGTTTACAGCAGTATTGCTGCTGTTGTTCAATCACTAAGTTACCCCTGACACTTTGTAGCCGTATGCTTAATAATAAAATTCAGAAACTAGCCAAAATACTCATTAGGATGATAATTTGTTTTTGATGTTCAGTTACTCATTTGTGCCTCTTTGCGACCCCATGGATCCCATGAAGTGATGGGACTAGATGTCATGATCTTAGTTTTTTGACTGTTGAGTCTTAAGCCAGCTTTTTCATTCCTCTTTCACTTTCATCAAAAGGCTCTTTAGTTCTTCTTCACTTTCTGCCATGAGGGTGGTGTCATCTGCATATCTGAGGTTATTGATATTTCTCCCAGCAATCTTGATTCCAGCTTGAGATTCATCCAGCCTGGTGTTTCACATGATGTACTCTGCATATAATTTAAATAAGCAGGGTGACAATATATAGCCTTGACATACTCCATTCTCAATTTGGAACCAGTCTGTTGTTCCGTGTTCAGTTCTAAATGTTGCTTCTTGACCTGCATACAGGTTTCTCAGGAGGCAGGTAAAGTGGTCTGGTATTATCATTTTTTTAAGAATTTTCCACAGATTTTTGTGATCCACACAGTCAAAGGCTTTGGCATAGTCCTAAAATAGAAGTATATGTTTTTCTGGAATTCTCTTGCTTTTTCTATGTTCCAACAGATGTTGGTAATTTGATCTCTGTTTTCCCTGCCTTTTCTAAACCCACCTTGTATATCTGGAAGTTCTCAGTTCACGTACTGCTGAAGCCTAGCTTGAAGGATTTTTATGCATTACTTTGCTAGCATGTGAAATTAACACAATTATGTGGTAGTTTGAACATTCTTTGGCACCGCCCTTCTTTGAGATTGGGGTGAAGACTGATCTTGTTCCAGTCCTGTAGCCACTGCTGAGTTTTCCAAGTTTGCTGGCATATTGAGTGCAAAACTTTGACAGCACTATATTTTAGGATTTGAAATAGCTCAGCTGGAATTATATCACCTCCACTAGCTTTGTTCCTAGTAACACAAGAGATGACTCTACAATTGGACACCACCAGATGGTCAATACTGAAATCAGATTGATTATATTCTTTGTAGCCAAAGATGGAGAAGTTCTATACAGTCAGCAAAAACAAGACAGGCAGCTGACTGTGGCTCAAATCAGAAATTTCTTATTGCGAAATTCAGACTTAAATGGAAGAAAGTAGGGAAAACCACTAGGCCATTCTGGTATGACCTAAATCAAATTCTTTATGATTATACAGTGGAAGTGACAGATTCAAAGGATTAGATCTGATAGACAGAGTGACTGAAGTAATATGGCAGAGGTTTATGTTTTACAGGAGGCATAACCAAAACCATCCCCAAGAAAATAAAATTCAACAAGGCAAAATGGTTGTCTGAGGAAGCCTTACAAATAGCTGATAAAAGAAGAGAAGTGAAAGGCAAAAAAGAAAAAGAAAGATTTAATCATCCAAATGCAGATTTCCAAAGAATAGTAAGGAAAGATAAGAAAGCCTTCTTAAGTGAACAATGCAGAGAAATAGAGGGAAACAATAGAATGGGAAAGACTAGAGATCTCATCAAGAAAATTAGAGATACTCAGGGAATATTTCATGCAAAGATGGGCACATAAAGGACAGAAATGGAATGGACCTAACAAGCAGAAGAGATTAAGAAGAGGTGGCAAGAATACACAGAACAATACTGAACAAAAGGTCTTAATGACCCAAATAACCATGATAGTGTGATCGCTCACCTAGAGCCAGACATCCTGGAATGTGAAGTCACGTGGGCCTTAGGAAGTATCACTAGGATGACAATAGATCAATGAATTGTGTTATACTCATACAGTGGCAGGCTAGAACAGTGAGCACACAGGAAATACTTGTAGTGAATACTTTACAACAACAGGAAAGACTTGTAGTGAATCTCATAACCATAATGTTGAAGTGAAAGAAATGAGACACGCAAAAGTTTGGTACTCTGTGTGTGTAGGAAACAGGTCTTGGTAGACCTAGGTTGCTCAAACTCCATACATTCATGCCTGGCCCTTGGCTAGCTCCTTGGAAAACAAGCTCTGAGCTCTTGAAATATTCTGCCTGATAAGAACACTTTCTAGATGTGAAGAACAGAAATTAATTTGAACGTCTCAATACCTTAATTAAGAGGCTTGAAACAAAGACGCTTGTGTGAGTGTCACTGAAGACAAGTTCCTCATTTTTCCAAAAGAAAGAAGCCATATCAATACAGACACAGTGTGAGGAGTTTTCAATTTCTAAAGCATCAAAACAACTGTGTATGAATTAAAGAGTGTTTTGAAATGTCAAATTAAATTAGTAATTCCCCACACACTAGAAATTTAAGAAGATGGAAATAAAAAACCATAAACAACATCTTCTGTATGTCCAAGGCTAATACCCCTCAAACTAGAGCTCAAGGGAAAGAAAATTGCTTCTTGTCATTTCCAGAGCTGTTTTTGTTGGAGGAATTATTTTGAACAAATCTGAGGTACTTATTCAAATGCTATTATTTTTGATCCAGGTCACAGCATGCTGTGAGTTGAGTGCTTTCTGATGGGTTCAGCTCTTTAAAAATGAACAAGCCTACAGATTATCCTTCAGCTATTGAAAAGTAGTTTACTTTCAAAAAAAAAGATTCTTTTTTTCATAAAGAAAAATATATAGGAAATATTATTTTAAAAATGAAAGCATATACTCTGGCATTCTATCTTTAATCTCTTAATAGTTTCACAATGTGCTAAAGATTTAAAACCACTTAAGACATGTAAGGAGTTACTTGTTTTCATAAGAAGACGATTATTCAACTTTGATATTGAATACAAAACAATGCTGAACACTGATTTTTCCATATGAAATGGATTCTATAAAATATAAGTGTTTTAGCACTAAATCAAGGCAGAATATGTTTACTGTGATCTTTATTTAAGCTCTAAGTTCACTATTGATAAGTGGCCTGTGGTGTCTACTTTAGTCTTGATTCTTATGGTAAAACTAAAATAAGCATATAAGTACACAAATACATTCATACACAGACACCAAGTCTAGGTTCATTTTAGGATTTAAGAACACAACAACTTATAATTTGGACATTTGCATTTGAACATTCATGGTCTTTTCAAGCAGTTTCACCCCTCTAATATTACAGGTGAGATTTGAGAGACTAGCACTGAAACGTGTATACTACCATATGTAAACAGGTGGCCAGTGCAAGTTCAATGCATGAAGCAGGGCACCCAAAGTCAGTGCTCCGGGACAACTCAGAGGGGTACGGTGGGGAGGGAGATGGGACGGGCATTCAGAATCAGGGGGACACCTGTATACCTGTGGCAAATTCATGTGATATAGGGCAAAAACTGTCACAAATTGTCAAGTAATTGGTTGGTTTTAGTTGCTAAGTCATGTCCGACTCTTGCAACCCCATGGACTGTAGCCCATCAGGCTCCTCTGTCCATGGGATTCTCCAGGCAAGAATACTGGAATGGGGTGCCATTTTCTTCTCCGGGGGATCTTCCCGACCCAGGAATCAAACCCAGGTCTCCTGAATTGCAGGCAGATGATTTACTGACTGAGCTTTGAGGGAAGGCCAATTATCCTCCAATGAAACTAAATATATAATTTAAAAAAGTCAGACACTTGTACTAAGTAACTTCTCAAAATTATAGTTTCATTGGCAGGCGCCTAATTCAGGACTTCTCCATTATACCACACCCTTTTTCCTCATTCTCAAAAGTAAATGGTTTTTGTAAACTGAGGAATATGACATATAAAGTAAAAGAGAATAAGATAATTTCTAAGAAGGATAGTACATACCTAGGAAGGTTTCATTTTGATTATTAAGATTCTGATTATTAGTTCCCTGACCAGGGATTGAACCCAGGCCATGGCAGTTGAAAGAGCTAAGTCCTAACCACTGGACTCCTAGGGAACTTCCAAGTGAATACGTAATTGTTTTTAAATCAAGGAACTGGGTGTCCCAATATCTCAGCAATTTGAATATACATTCTCTAACACCAAATGTGATGTTTTAATGCTACTTTGAATTAGAACATATGTTTTATTATTCTCAGCAAAGATTATAATACTTTTCAGAGATGTTCATGTAAGTCTCTAATAGCAAAATATATTCTAGACAAACTCATGAAACTGATGTATAGATATCAATTTTGGGCATTGTGTTTTGGAACAAGATGGAAACTAGAATAATTATTTCAGCATTTTTCTCATAAATTATTCAAATTATCCATAGAAATAAAGAAATTAGAGAATTTCCCTAATGTGCTTTTTCATTTGGTAATTTGTATTAGCTCTATAAAGGTATAATTGACAATAAAATTAACTAAACCACTTGATACATTAAAACCATACAACTGCTAATTTTTAACATATTGTAATATAAACCCTTACAGTTGGCATTTTTCATGTGTTAGTTTTTCACTTCATTCCATCTACCATACTTCTTAATTTCTCTTTTGCTTTTCTCTTTGATCCATGAGTTATTTAGAAGTGTGTTATTAGCTTATAAATATTTGAAGACTTTCCAGATATCATGCTATCGATTTTTATTTAATTCTATTAGAGTCAGAGAATATACTTTATATGACTGATATTCTCTTAAATGTATTATGACTTGTCTAGTATCCAAAAATATCTTAGTACACACTCAGTGAGACTTTGAAGAAATACGTATTCTGTTGGTGATGTGTTCTAGAAACACATTAATCAGATATAGTTGGTTGATAATGGTGTCCCAAGGTTCTATATCCTTGTCTACTTCTCTCAAATACTGAGAAGTTAGTGATTTTAGAGACTCTAAGACTGAAGCTTAGAGAACTTAGATAAGTGACTCAAGGTCGTTGAAAAATAGCAATGCCAGAATTTGAACACAGGTAGTCAGATCCAGAGGGTCAAGTGACACGTGTGTGCTTATGTTACTGCGTATGTGCATGTAGGACTTTTATCATGGTTTGTGATAAGCAAATGTATCAGGGCTACTACATGCTAAGAAAATATTAGTTATTTCCGCTTTTTTATAAATAGAATGTAACAAAGAAAAGGTAATTAAATTCAGAAATCATTTTGAACATACCTTTATAATAAAAAAAAGATTGGTAAAGAATCCAAAATATGTATAATGATTATAGGAGGATGGTGGCATTATTATTTTCTATCCTGGCTGTTCAAAACTTGCTATTATAATAAGCACTTTATAGTATTAGCTAAAATAAATAAAATAAAGTAGCATTAAAAATATGTATTTAGTTAAAGAGTAGTTAATTTATGAAATATCAGTCTTCATGAGAAAATGCTTGAGGCATCTCACCTGATCTAGGAATGCTGATTTCAGCTGAGAGTGAAAGAGATGTGATAATATCATTACCTAGCTATCACAAGCAAAAATTATTAATGAAAATAAATACATTTGAAGTGATTATTTGTATATGAAGTTATGAACATCAGAGTTTTTCTCATGATAAAGTATCCACATAGATAATTTTTGGTCACTGTAATAAAAGCAATATCTATCTCCATAATATTTTGAATACTGATAATCTATCCAATGAATAACTTAGGAAGGGAATCTCCCATACTTACTAGTCCTGCTTGCTACCTAACAAGCGGCTGAAAGTGTCTGCTTGCTCACTGCTCTCTCTTAGGCTGACCCACACAAATTAATGTGCACAGCTGGTTTTGTCCCATCTGTTCTGTCTGTCACCACCCTCATGCACAATTCTTCTCCAAGGTCTTGAAGCCAATCAAAAGGAAAACAGACAACATACAAATATGACTAAAGGTCTGAAGTATTTGAGGTACCTGGAGCACAGATGTGGCAAAGTGCACAGGATAATATAAAGCAAGCTCTAAATTTATCATCACACCTGCTCTATCATTCTAGAAGGACCCTTTCAGATAACTTGTGAAGAGTGATTAGAAATGGCTACACGGTGCAAGTCACAGATAACTGATGGCTTCTAAAAACCATAAATTGGAAGCTTGAATATTATTAAGTTTGTAAGATGAAAAAATGTTGTTTGCAAAAAGTATTGTTCAGTTGAACTATAGTGGGCATAGAATTATGCAGACTTCATTGATGAGATAAACTAACATAAATCATAGAGGATGCTGAACAACCTGTTCTTTACAGAGCAACAAAAATGGAGAGACATAATACAGTAGTGATGGCAGTGGTAGTGCTTTAATAAAATGTATACTCTCAGAGATATCAGTACTTAAATCTACTATTTATTTGGTATGCCACAGGGCCAACTTTAGAATCTCTTTTCTTTTTTTTTTCAGTAACAGATGAATGAAAATAGTGTGAACACATCCCTCTCTGATGGCTTATAGTAATTCATATGAAAATTCACTGAAGCATCTTTTATATACACTGCAATAAGGTTGTATAATAAATTAAGTGTGAATCAAATCAACTGCAACTGAAAAGGAGCTTTGAGTGGATTCAAATCTGATGACTTAAATTCTTAGTAGCTTATTAACTCCTCAATTACAGGCCCATGAAATTAAAAGATGCTTACTCCTTAGAAGAAAATTTATGACCAACCTAGATAGCATGTTCAAAAGCAGAGACATTACTTTGCTGACTAAGGTCCTTCTAGTCAAAGCTATGCTTTTTCCTGTGGTCATGTATGGATGTGAGAGTTGGACTGTGAAGAAGGCTGAACGCCGAAGAATGGATGCTTTTGAACTGTGGTGTTGGAGAAGACTCTTGAGAGTCCTTTGGACTGCAAGGAGATCCAACCAGTCCATTCTGAAGGAGATCAGCCCTGGGATTTCTTTGGAAGCACTGATGCTAAAGCTGAAACTCCAGTACTTTGGCCACCTCATGTGAAGAGTTGACTCATTGGAAAAGACTTTGATGCTGGGAGGGATTGGGGGCAGGAGAAGGGGATGACAGAGGATGAGATGGTTGGATGGCATCACAGACTCGATGGCCATGAATCTGAGTGAACTCCGGGAATTGATGATGGACAGGGAGGCCTGGCGTGCTGCGATTCATGGGGTCGCAAAAATTCAGACATGACTGAGCGACTGAACTGAACTGAACTGAACTGAACTGAACTGAAAGTACAAATGCTTCTTTTAGAATCACAACTGAATTGATGGAGTACCAAATGTGTTCAAGATTGGCCTACATATATATTACATATACATACACATATACACACATGCAGCAAGAATGCTTATGTATGTTGAGATTTACACAGGCTTCTCCACTTCTCATAACTGTTTAACTTCCTGTACTAACACTTTCACCACATTTACAAAACTCACTTTTCTTAACACACACAGATTTCTAATTCCATATATAATGAAACACATAACATCAATCAACATTGTCACTCTTTTCTTCTTTCAGGATCTCAAAATCCCTTCCTTTCTGATACTAATCCACTTAGATTTTTATTGCCTCTTGGCTGCTGTTTAGTCTCTTGCAGAATTTCCTTTAAAAAAAAAAATGTCCTCATGTATTCGTATCCCATGGACTCTGTTTTTGACTTCTTGATCCACATAATCTGCTAGTAAACTTAATTAATTTCAATGACCATATGTATGCTGTTCATTTCATATTTTATTTCTCCATTTTGCCTTAAAATTTTATATTCAACAGACCACCAGACATTTCTACTTGGATATTCCACTAACATAGACTCAGAAAATTGTGTACATCCAATACCACAATCTAAATAAGCCTCTCTAAACCATATTTCTTCCTTATTCCCTTTCTTACTTTATTCTTATCTCATTTATACAGACAAGAAACCTGAGAATCATCACTAACAGTTTAAACTTCAAATGTTTTTGTAAAATCTTACTACTCCTGCCTCCGGCATAGGTCCTCAGTCTACTACAGCTTCACATTTCCATCATTACTGCTGTACTCAGAAACTTATAACCACTAATATTACTAATTTAATGTTCTGCAAACTGGTTTCTCTGTCTTTAATTGTCCCCTTGCAATCTAATTTCATCCTAAACCAGGGTTATATATTCATATATCACACTAGATATGTAAATATTGTGTTCTTTACATGTAATATTACTACTATAACAAAGTACAATACAAAATTATACACATGTACATTCTCTGTCTAAATCTTTTCAGTATTTCCTTATCAATATTCTACCTATGGGAAAGAAAAGGGAAAGAATTTTATCTGAATCCTTCTAAAATTCTAATGTGTAGCCTCCCTTTTCAAGAATTATATCCAGAGACAGCTGCTGTTTCTAATGGTAAAGCCTCACTTCTTTTAACTGTGTTGGAGCTCTCTCTCTCTCTCTCTCTCTCTCTCTCTCTCTCTCTCTCTCTCTCTCTCACACACACACACACACACACACACACATGGAAAAAGACTGCCAAGATACTGGATGAAATATATACCCATCAGAGTAGCAAATGAAACCCTCCACAGAAAATCTGACTACTTACTCTTCATCTCTTTAATCTCACCTTTTGCAATTAAACTTAAGCATCCTTTGCCTCAAGAAATTACCCGAATATTCCATCCCCATCCAAATCAGGCCAAACTAAGAAATTCTTCATTTATCTACTCACAGCCAAAATAGTGGGTTGAAGTGTCTCCTTCAAATTCATGTCCACACAATCTCAGAATGTGACCTTATTGGGAAATAGGGTCTTTGTAGATATAATTAAAGACATTAAGATGAAATCATACTGAATTTAGGGCGGAGACAAAGCCACTCAGTTTGCCATGATTCGTTACGGCAGCCCTAGAAATGAATACAACATTTTATATATACCTTTAATATAGGACTTAATTACCTGCTTGCATCAGTTATTTTATCTGCTTAGCCTAACCCCACAAGTCCAATTATATTTCAAACTCTTTAGAGGCAGAAATCTATTTATTCACATCAGCATCTATCAGTCAGTTCAGTAGCTCAGTCATGTCTGACTCTTTGCGACACCATGGACTGCAGCAAGCCAGGCTTCCCTGTCCATCACCAACTCCCAGAAAATGCCTGCTATTAGTAATATATAAATATATCCAAAATGCATATTAAAAAGATAATTTTAAAATACATATTTTATATGAAAAAGCATATAATTTGGTCATAAGTTTCTAGAATTTTGAAAATACCAAGATTTTTAAACTTAAGAAACTTTTTGTTTCTTTTTGTATAACACTTTATTAGTTCTCAGGACACAACATTTTTTCTCTTACCAAGGGAAGCATTTGGCAGAAAACGTCTTGGGAAAGGTAATGGGTTCAATAGTGAAAGTTCAACAGTGGAATATAAGATACAAAAAACCAGATACCTAGAACTGACTCTTACTGAATCATTATTATTAAGGAAAGGGCCTAGATATATGAACCAGGAAAGCAAATCCTTATAAGGTCTATGAACTCAGAATACTCATTTAAAGAAAAATTTGATTATATTTGTGATTTTTCTGTGTCAGGATACAACAAATGTTGAGTATGAATATACATTACTACACTATTACATCTTAAGGAGATACAATGTTGTAATAAAGGGCCAGCATGCCACAGCAGGAAAACCTACCTGAACACTCAACATGTTCACTACTGCTGATCTGTAATGATAAATGTGACCCACACCATTCAGGAAGTGATTTCTTTTCTAATATTCTGTTAAAAAAAAAGATTAGCACTTATATAATATCAACAGCAATGTAAAAATGAACAGTTAATTTTTCCTGATTTCCCAACGATTGTCCTCCCTGTTTCAAGGACCACAGTATGCAGCAAAAGGATTAAATAGCTCATTTTTCTTTTTTCTTTGTCTTCAAAGAATCAGTTGGTTTCCACTTCATGCTCAAGTTTATGCAAAGAAGATTTAATTCTCTATCACATTAGGAAATATTTCAAATATGTGCTGCTATTTAAAACAAGGTTCATAATTTTCACATTTCCATATTTGATTAAGTCTAAATGCACAGAAAAGAATAAAATCTTCAATTCAGAAAACTTGACGTCTATCCAAGATTTAGGAAAATGAAGTTCCAATAAATCAAGTTTTTTTTGCCTTGTTTTGTTTTTAACGATTATTCCCTTTATTGGCCAAAGTAATCCCATGAATTCCAACTGAGCTATTTAAAATTCTAACAGATGATGCTGTTGAAGTGCTGCACTCAATACATCAGCAAATTTGGAAAACTCAGCAGTGGCCACAGGACTGGAAAAGGTCAGTTTTCGTTCCAATCACAAAGAAGGGCAATGCCAAAGAATGCTCACACTAGTGCACAATTGCATTCATTTTACATCCTAGTAAGGTTATTATGCTCAAAATCCTTCAAGCTAGGCTTCAGCAATACGTGAACCGAAAAATTCCAGATGTACAAGCTCGTTTTAGAAAAGGCAGAGGAACTGGAGAGCAAATTGTCAACATTCACTGGATCATAGAAAAAGCAAGAGAATTCCAGAAAAACATCTACTTCTGCCTCACTGACTATGCTAAAGCCTTTGACTGTGTGTATTATAACAAACTGTGGAATATTCTTAAAGAGATGGGAATACCAGACCACTTTATCTGTCTCTTGAGAAAGCTGTATGCAGATCAAGAAGCAACAGTTAGAATTTGGAACGACAGACTGGTTCAAAATTGGGAAATAAGGCTGTATATAGTCACCCTGCTTATTGAAGTTAGATGCAGAGGATATCATGCAAAATGCTGGACTGGATGAATCACAAGCAGGAATCAGGATTGTCAGGACAAATACCAACAATCTCAGATACACAGATGATACCACTAAAATGGCAGAAAATGAATAACTAAAGAGCCTCTTTAGTTGAGGGTGAAAGAGAACAGTGATAAGCTGGCTTGAGACTCATTCAAAAAAGTAAGATCATGGCATCCAGTCCCAACACTGGATGTTGGGACATCCAATCCCAACAAAATAGAAGGGAAAAAAGTGGAAATAGCAACATACTTAATTTTCTTGGGCTCCAAAATCAGTGGACAGTGACTGCAGCCAGGAAAATGAAAGACAGTTACTTCTTAGAAGAAAAGCTATGACAAACCTAGAAAGTATTAAAAAGCAGAGACATCACTTTGCAAACAAAGCTCTGTAGAGTCAAAACTATATTTCTTTTTTTTTTTTTTTTTTCCAGTAGTCATGTACAGGTGTGAGAGTTGAGCCATAAAGAAAGCTGACTGCTAAAGAACTGATTTCAAATTGTGGTGCTGGAGAGTCCCTTGAGAGTCCCTTGGACAGCAAGGAGATCAAACCAGTCAATCCTAAAGGAAATCAACCCTACATGTTCATTAGAACGACCGATGCTGAAGCTGAAGCTCCTATACTTTGGCTACCTGATGGGAAGAGCCGACTCCCTGGAAAAGACCCTGATGCTAGGAAAGATTGAAGGCAACAGGAGAAGGGGGCAGCAGAGGATGAGATGGTTAGATAACATCACCCACTCAACGGACATGAATTTGAGCAAATTCTGGGAGATAGGGGAGGACAGGAGAGCCTGGTGTGCTGCAGTCCATGGGGTCTGAAAGAGTTGGACACGACTTAAAAGACTGAATACCATCCCAAATAATGTTGGGAAATAGATAGCAGACTAAAGATAAATACATATAATAAAAATTCCTGAGAAATACACAGATATATTTTCTCTTATTGAATGTTCATGCTAAGTCAGTTTAGTTGTGTCTGAATCTGACCCCCCGGACTACAGCTTGCCAGGCTCCTCTGTCCATGGGATTGAGGCATATATGCCTGTATATAAGTGGTATCTGTATATAAGTGGTATCTGAAATCAGAACACACAGTGGGTTGCTTAGGACCTTGTATACCCAAGAGTTCATGTGAACTAGACTTGTTGGGGGAACAAGACTTAGGAAAACAGACTACATTACGGATGGAGGAAATCCTCAGCTCGCTATACATCCACAAGTGAGAGGGGACTCCAGGCAGCTGAAGCATTTGGGGAATTAAGCTGCATAGGATTCAGTTCAGTTCAGTTCAGTTCAGTTCAGTCGCTCAGTCGTGTCTGACTCTTTGCAGCCCCATGAATCGCAGCACACCAAACCTCCCTGTCCATCACCAACTCCCGGAGTTCACTCAGACTCACGTCCATTGAGTCAATGATGCCATCCAGCCATCTCATCCTCTGTCGTTCCCTTCTCCTCCTGCCCCCAATCCCTCCCAGCATCAGAGTCTTTTCCAATGAGTCAACTCTTCACATGAGGTGGCCAAAGTACTGGAGTTTCAGCTTCAGCATCAGTCCTTCCAATGAACACCCAGGACCGATCTCCTTCAGAATGGACTGGTTGGATCTCCTTGCAGTCCAAGGGACTCTCAAGAGTCTTCTCCAACACCACAGTTCAAAAGCATCAGTTCTTCAGTGCTCAGCCTTCTCCACAGTCCAACTCTCACATCCATACATGACCACAGGAAAAACCATAGCCTTAACTAGACGGATCTTAGTCAGCAAAGTAATGTCTCTGCTTTTGAATATGCTATCTAGGTTGGTCATAACTTTCCTTCCAAGGAGTAAGCGTCTTTTAATTTCATGGCTGCAGTCACCATCTGCAGTGATTTTGAAGCCCAAAAACATAAAGTCTGACACTGTTTCCCCATCTATTTCCCATGAAGTGATGGGACCGGATGCCATGATCTTCATTTTCTGAATGTTGAGCTTTAAGACAACTTTTTGACTCTCCTCTTTCACTTTCATCAATAGGCTTTTTAGTTTTCTTCACTTTCTGCCATAAGGGTGGTGTCATCTGCATATCTGAGGTGATTGATATTTCTGTCGGCAATCTTGATTCCAGCTTGTGTTTCTTCCAGTCCAGCGTTTCTCATGATGTACTCTGCATAGAAGTTAAATAAGCAGGGTGACAATATACAGCCGTGACGTACTCCTTTTCCTATTTGGAACCAGTCTGTTGTTCCATGTCCAGTTCTAACTGTTGCTTCCTGACCTGCATACAGATTTCTCAAGAGGCAGGTCAGGTGGTCTGGTATTCCATCAAAACCCCCTCCTTTCCATCACCTCCTCTCCCACCGAGCACATAAAATTTAACACTAAAGATGTCTGTAACAGCTGTGAAAGTGTCTAACCATTAGAAGAGAAAGTAGAAAAATCGGCATCTTTGCATGCTATTTTATTTCCTGGTTGCCAATACATTCTTTTAAAGGAAGTTTTAAAAGGCATATATCCTCAGACAAGGATACTGGAACGGGTTGCTATGCCCTCCTCCAGGGGATCTTCCCCACTTAGGAATCAAACTCTCATCTCTTAAGTTTCCCTCTCCTGCATCGGCAGGTGGGTTCTTTACCACTAGCGCCACCTGGGAAGGTCCTGTATGTTCTAAAGCTCAGCAATGAACATGATTTGGAAATTTCTGACATTCTTAGGCTTCACCAGCAACCTGCCATTTATTTCCTAAATGAGAAGTGCAAAGATGCCGCTATCCAGTTCTAGACCGGACATCGGGAGATTTCAGATTTTTGTCTTAATTTTGTTTTCAGATAATTCACCCACAAAATTACCAAAATTCATGCGCTATACCTTGGGACCTACCTCAGTGTGCCACTAGAGGGTGTTGTAAAGCAGGGTTGTTGACACTTGGAGGGCATCACACACACCCCATCTCCTGTGGTCACACTTCCTAGAGACTCTCAGCAAACACTCTAGTGGACATTACAGCTGATTGCATAGATGGGTGTGTGCAAAGCCGCTTCAGTCCTATCCAGCTCTTTGCGATGCTATGGGGTGTAGACTGCTAGGTTCCTCTGTCTATGGGATTCTCCAGGCAAGATGACTGAACTGGATTGCCTTGCCCTCCTCCAGGGGATCTTCCCAAGATACAAGACAGCAATTTATAACTGTTTCCACTAACAACTCCTGAAAGAATTGGCAGTTCACCTGGAGTGGATGATATCTATAATAAGAAATGATAAATTAAAAACTGGTGGAGGAAAGACTACACATCGTCTGACCACTTACATGATTAAGTGCCTGGGAGAAGAGGGAGAGAAAGCACAAAACAATTTAGAGTCTTACAGGGTTGATGGACCTAAATCCAGTGACTCACGGTTCTACTGCAATCTTGAACCAGTAGAGAGAGAATATGAGTGACACAGATTACATAAAAAGAAAAATATTGTGGTTTTACACATATTAATATATACACACATTCATGCACATATGCACACACAAGAATGTAATATGTGCATCTGTGCAACAGGGAAAACCTTCTTCATTCTCAGCCAGTAATCTGATACACCTTTTTCAGTCCTGGGAATTTGTCTTTGAAAATTATCACAGGAAAAATCCTTGAGATTGCCCCTGAAGAGCAAGATGGAAAATGGAAGCTTGACATTTTCCTGCTTTCTAAGACAACTCTGATCTTCCTCCTTACTGAGGAGTGCTGTGTCAGGCAAGAGTGTGTCATCTGTCACTTTCTATCTGAAAGACCTGATTCTCACACCCTCTGTTTTCTCCACTATGAAATGTGCATTCTAAGATTTAACTCATACAATTGCATGAATATTAAATTATGATGATAGAAAGAGTCTGATACAGAGAATGGCACAGAGGACAGATACCATAAATAGTAGTTTTCTTGCATTATCCCTTCGGAAATCCCTTTAAGATGTTAATATCTTCAAAGAGTCACAGTCTCAGACACAGCTGCAAAATAAAAGGAATCAGCAAGATATATGTTTTCCTGCTTACTGCTACTGCCAAGTTTTAAAACGACTATATATATTTCTATGACTTGCATAGAAGGAGAAAAATCTGACAAGTAAAAAGTGTACTAATGGATGTCAAGGATTTCATTTGATCCACATAACGTCTGCAGCCACATCCCTTGCACTTTACACCAACTGTGGCCTACATTTTCCCCACCCACCCCTCCCATTATGTTATCTCATCTGGTATATAGAAGTTGGGCAGAAATAGATACTTTCCCAGACACCTTTCCACTTCTCTCAGGATACCGAGGCAAAGGGGAGTGATGGAGTTATCAAAGAATTTAAAATTCCATATGGAGAAATATTTGTCACAGAAATATAGCCATAGCTATATGAAAGCCTTTAATTCCTAAAGTATCTTATGTCTAGAGAGAGTCTACATTGGAATATTTATGAGATTTTTTTTTTAAAGAAAACTTCCTGTAAAAGAATGTATTGGCAACCAGGAAGTAAAATAACATGCAAAGATGCCTATTTTTCTACTTTCTTTTCTAATGGTTAGACACTTTCACAGCTGTTACAGACATCTTTAGTGTTAAATTTTATGTGCTCAGTGGGAGAGGAGGTGATGGAAAGGACGGGGTTTTAATGCCCCTAATCCCATGCAGCTTAATTCCCCAAATGCTTCAGCTGCCTGGAATCCCCTCTCACTTGTGGATGTATAGCAAGCCGAGGATTTCCTCCATTCCTAATGTAGTCTTTGTTTTCCTAAGTCTTGTTCCCCCAACAAGTCTAGTTCACATGAACTCTTGGGTATACAAGGTCCTGAGCAACCCACTGTGTGTTCTGATTTCAGATACCACTTATATACAGCATCACTTATATGTATCATGGATTAAACTCAGTGGTTTTCTTTCTAAAAATGGGCTTCTTATCTTGTTAAAAGGCAACTCCTTTGAAATCTCTAAGAAGTCTTTGTTTAAAGGCATAACAATCTGTTATGCGGTTAAAATATGTTTTAGACTTTCCCTGTGCCTTCCACCTTCCCAGCAGAGTCCCAGGTATTGATTCCAAATGACTTTTCCACTTAGCCTTTTCTTGTTGCTTAAAATGAGCCCTGGATGAAAGTCAGGAGATAATGGATTCAAGAACAAATTCTGCCTTGTTTCAATAACCTTCTAGGAGAGATGATGAGGGTGGCTTGGTGATGGAGACAACTGAAGAAAAGTCACAGGAATCTGGAGATATTTCAGCATCAGAGCTGATAGGAATTGCTGACTGGAAGTAAGTTATGAGATAAAAGAGAAAAATTAGGAGCTATTTTAATTTTTTCCCCAAGGGCAAGTGTTAGAATATTGATTTACCGAAACAGGGATGGGAGGACTGTGGCAGGATCTAGTGATGGGGTTAAAATCAGGAATTTTGGGTTTGATCCTGTTAAGTTGAAGATGTCTCTTGGACATTTACAAGGAAATTTTGAGCTAGATATCTAAGTCTGAAGTTCAGGAGAAAAGTCAGGACTTGGGGTTTCTAAAGTATCAATGACTTTTAAAGATTTCAGAAAAGAGTCGTTAAGTCAGGAAATTTGTGTTCAGAGGCTAGAAAAACTGTCTATGGATTGTGGAGACACCAGTGTTTAAAGACACTGACAAAGACAACAGACTTGTGTACTCAGTGGGGGAGGGAGATGGTGGGACGAACGGAGAGAGGAGCATTGAAACATATACAATACCATACGTAAAATTAGACAGCCAGTGGAAATTTGCTGTATGATGCAGGGAGCTCAAACCGGGGCTCTCTGACAACCTCTAGAGGTGGGATGGAGTGGGAGGTGGGAGGGGACATAAGTATACCAGTGGCTGATTCATGATACATGGCAGAAACCAGCACAATATTGTAAAGCAATTATCCTAATTAAAAATAAATTTTAAAATAAAACCAAACAAACAAATAGATTAGAGACTTGAGGAATGAACAGAGAAATAGAGGAGTGAACTGAGGGAAAATGGGGTCTAGGAGACCTGTTAGTTGAAGTTTCGAGCAGAGTCAAGCAACTACTGAGTGACCTGCTTCTGACAGAGGAAGCGAGCTGTTTATTTGGTTGACTCTTCCACTCTCTGTTGAAAATAAAGCTTACCCCAGATGGAAACAAAACAAAAAATACAAGCTTTGCCTTTGATTGTGCAACCTTAGAAAGAGTCATTTAAACTTGATATTATTTCCCTCCTTTGAGACTAGTAGAATAATACATTCTATTTACTGTTCCCTGAGTGTATAAAAATTGGCCATGCAAAAGATAAAGTTGCATTTCAAAATCAAGAGCAAAAGGTAGGTTTTTAAAGATTTCTTGCCAAGTTGAAAAGTGTTCAAAGAGTTAACATTAAGCTCCCTGATTTCCCACCTTCACTGAGCTCCACTCTCCCAAGTGCTTCCTGGTCAGTCTCCAGGCACTGCCAGCCCTAGTCTCTACCACCACATGGAGCAAATCCAGAGGTCAACCGTGCGAAAAGTTGCATACCTCCCAAAATTCGTTTTTGTTTTTTTTTTTTTAATTCACTTGTTGAAGACCATAATGCTTTTAAAGCAGAAGAAAATCTTGACAAAATCAAAGTATGGTAACGGTTCTAGGAGGTGTAATATTCATCTCCGCATTACGATCGACTCTGATTGAACTCGTACTGTAGAACCAAGTGCGTTGTTGTTTAGTTGCTCAGTTTTGCCTTACTCTTTTATGACCCCATGAACTGTAGCCCTCCAGGCTCTTCTGTCCATGGGATTTCCCAGGCAAGGATACTGAAGTGGGCAGTCATTCCATTCTCCAGGGATCTTCCCCACCCAGGGATTGAACCCAAGTCTCCTGTTGCTGGCAGATTCTTTACCATCTGAGCCACCAGAGATGTCCCATAACCTGAGAGTTATAAAATAAATGAGTCATGGGGATGTAATGTACAGCACGGTGACTATCATTATTAACACTGTGTTGGCTATTTGGAAGTTGCTAAGAAATTAAATCTTAAAAGTTCTCATCACAAGAAAAAAATATATAACTATGTGTGGTGATAGATGTTAACTAGAGTTAGTGTGGTAACCATTTCTCAATATATGAAAATATCAAATCACCTCGTGGTGCACCTGAAACTAACATGCCAAATATGTCTCAATAACATAAGAGATGTGGGTTCAATCCCTGCCTGCGTTGGGAAGATTCCCTGGAGGAGGGCATGGCAACCCACTCCAGTATTCTTGCCTGGAGAAGAGCCTGGTGGGCTACAGTCTATAGGGTCACAAAGAGTCAGACATGACTGAAGCAACTTAGCATGCATGCCTCAATAAAGAGTATTTCTACAAATAAAAGGTGAAATGCTTTTCATTCTATGCTCTTCATTCTAAAATCACATGCTCCCAGAGATTTTCTTTTTTTTAAATAGATCATAAGAACCAACTAACACAGCCTCCTAAAATGAACTATTTTCATAGCACACCTGGCTACAGGTGGAACTGGTACCAGTAACCAGAGCTGCTGATCTCAATTACCATTTATTACTGATTTTTATTTTTTGGTTTTTGGCTTTTTTGTCATCATTAAAATATTTTGGCATTGGTTTTAAAGCATAATCTTTAGTTAAAATAGTTAAACCCTTATTCATTTCATTCTAATATTAGTTCTTTCTAAATATTCTTTTTAGGCAGTTCTAAATCTGAAAGAGACTATTAATTATAAGCTGCCCAAATTAGCCATGAAATGTGATAGATGAGACATTTCTAAAATATTAAAATCTAAATGTCAAGCTCAGGGAGGACAGGATGTACTCTAGGTAGCTTACTGTACTTCTCACATTTGCTCTGAAATGAATAAAATTGTTTTCATTACTTTTCTTTAGTTATCTTGAGTCTTACATTCATATTTCCTTTAAATCTTGATTGAAATTTGACATTTCTATGGAGAACTTCTCAAGCTATCCTACATTAGAGGTAAATTCTCACTATTTAAATTGTTTTCCTCTGATTTATTTTTCTTGGTGTTGATGTAATCTTATATATTTTACCAAATTTTCTTGTTTATTTTCTGTCTCCTAATATGAACTTCCAAAGAACAGATATTTGGGTCTCTCTCTCTCTCTCTTTTTTTTAAACAGATCAGTCTCTAGGAGAACAATACTTGGTGTCTGAAATTGCTCAGTAAATCTCTGTCTCATTGCATATATGAGTGAATGGAATGACAAATACTTCCTTCTTATTAAAGAAGATGTTTTACATCCTTCAACTCTCTGAAAGGTAGAACATACATGAGGGCACAGAAAAATGTTTTGATTGAAAGTCAAAGAGAGAAAAACAGAGATGAAATAAAACAGAGATATTTCTTAACATGAAGAACAAACTGGAATACAAGTCAGCATCTCTTCTTATAAAATCAGAAAGCTGTCTCTGAGCTGGGCTCTTTTTTTGCTGAGAATAAGGTAGAACATAAAAGGAAAATGAATGGCTAGGGTTAGGCACACTGGGAATGATAAAGAGATGAGGAAGTATGAAAGAGTTTATTGTTCTAAAAGTATGTGCTTGTTAAAATTGTCTTGCATTACGTTGAAACAAAGATATATTTTCTTGTTCTCCAGTTCTCAAAGGATCAAAATTCAAGTGTTAAATATATACATATACATATTATATATATGTACATTTTTTTTCATTTATATCTGAGTGGAAATTTTAACAGTTTCAAAAATCAGTGCCTAATAAGAGAATGTTTCTTCTCACCATTACAGTGGGTGTATTACTGAAGAATTGAAATTTCTTTGAGAAATTTCACAATTTCTCACTTGCAGAAATAAACACTCAGAGAAATGTGTTTCACTTTGGAATCTGCAATCTCTGTCCTAAGAAGTGTCTCAGTTGACATTCATCATGTTGATGACGTCACCACAGCCTGGACCTAACTCTCCAAGTTGCAAGAATACCACCGTTTAGACAGAGGCATCTGTTGGATCGTCAGTGGTTCCAGAGCTAATTTTTCAAACGAAATCTTTTTAGAAATAGCAAATGCTCTGAACTCCTAACACAGGCTTTTTTTAAAAAGCACACATAATAACCTGGAACCCACTTAAGGAGCATTTATTAACATAAGAACAACAGCCTTATCTGTTTGCACTTTAGGTATTTTACAATCTATGACATTACTGTTAATATGCCATGATATTGGAGACGGAAATGACAACTCATTCAAGTACTGTGGCCTGGGAAATCCAATGGACAAGAGGAGCCTGGCAGGCTACAGTCCAAGGGGTCACCAAAGAGACAGACACGACTTAGCAACTAAACAACAACAATGCCATGATACAGTCATAAGCAAGAACAGAAAAAGTCTGTAAGTTGCTGAAGGCCTGATAGCATAGTAGAAGAACAGTTTCTCCCTTATTTGCTTCCAACCTAGAAGCTGAAGAGATAAAACTATCAAAAATATTAAAAACTATAAATTTTTGTAGCAGTTCAAAACAACATCGAAAGTAGAACACTATTTTTCTTCTGCCTGACACGTCATTGAAGGGGACATTATTAACTCAATGTCTTTGCTGTTGACATAATTATATATAAAGATGCCCCAGAGAATGAGGACGCCCCTGTGTTCTATGCTAAATACTGTCAAGAGCGCAGCTGAGACAGCGCAATGGATGTGCATTAGAAGGACATTTGAAGGCCCACCTCTGACACTTGGTTTCATAACTGGTCAAATCATTTAATAACCCTTTGCTTACTTATACATCAAGGACTATTGCATTTTCATAGAGCACATATTGTGAAGAATAAATAAATAGAGAATAAAATGATCACTGGGAATCCTCTGGTGGTTCACTGCAGGAAGCATGGGTTCAATCCTTGATGGGGGAACCAAGATCCCTTATGCTGTATAAAAAGTAAAGGTAAAGTGAAGTCACTCAGTCGTGTTCGACTCCTTGTGACCCCATGGACTGTATAGTGCAGTCAATAAATAAACAAATAAACTAATCACTACGAGCCCCTTTTAAATTGTTAATCGCTGTATTTATACAGTATTAAGAACTGCTAAGAAAATTTATAGTTTTAATTTTTGATAGTTTTATCAAAAACTATCAAACTTTATAGGTGCAACAATTATTTTGTTAGAGAATATTTATGAGTTAGTCACAATATTTTATAATTGAAGAAAAAGTTAGGAAAATTTAAACATGTCTCCACTTTGTATTAAGAAGAATATAAAAATAGAAAATTAATATATTTGCAAAGAAAGCAGTAGAAAAATATAGACAAAAATTGATGACAGTCATTGTATATTAGTAGTAAGATTTTAGTTGATTCTTATTTTCTTTATGAGGTACATTGATTTCGTAAGATTCCTTTAATGAAAATGTGTAAAAATTTTAAAGAAGGGGAAAATGCTTGTATTACTGCAGTTATTTTTATTGCTTTCAGTCATTAGGAAAGTAACTCTGAACAGTTTCTACTGTTCAAAATAAATATAAGATAAAATATTGTGACTAACTCATGTAAATATTCTATAACTTAATACTTATAGCACCTATACAATTATGTAAGTAACTATACTTAGATAATTTCCATATTTTTCAATTCTTTATCTTACAAATAATATTGCAGTAAACAGCTGTTAAGTGTGTGTCCATTCCAAGACTAATATGTCAAGACGATGTTTTAGAAGAATTGCTGGGTCAAACTAAAGAGGCAAGTTTAAGGTTCTTATTACTTATTGCCAATTTTTTCCTGAAATACTAAAACACATGCTTGCTTTAGCAACATCTTAAGATGTCTGCTTCTCTTTTATTACTACCAACCATTGTTAACCTTAAGCAAATTTTCCAATTTGATTGGGTAAACTTATTTACTAGTCTTTATGTATATATACACAAATAGATATGTTTGTGTGTATATATATACAAATATATATAGAGAGAAATGCATTTAAATATAGTGTAATACAAGTAGCAATTACTAGCCAGTGTTTTTCTTTGACATTAGACTGACATAATGTCTTTCTTCCACAAAGTCTGTAATTTCTTTTTAACAATGGCTGCCAAAATATTGTATTGACATACAATAGAAATCTCCTTTCCTACATGCACTTCAGGTTCATCTCCATATCAGGTGATATGTTATATACTATATTGATAATGGCATATATTTTGTTTCTGTAAGAAAGATGGCAAGGACTATAAAATCAGTTACTTTAAAAGACTAGAAACTTAAATTTGGAATAGACATAAATGACATTATAGAGATGTATAGATGTAGATATCTTTGTGTGTGTGGATGTAATTATGGATATAAAAATTGGTACTCCTCCAATGTATTCATTCTCATAATTTCAGGACTTTCAGCCACAATTTCTGTTGCTACTTGCTGCTTACTAATTAAGTCAAATTTTCTTAGTGCCTGGCCTACCCTTATGTGTAGACTAGCCATCCCTTAATGCTGTTTCAGTTCTTTAATGGTACTGAAAGGGACTGTTTACTTAATACCTCTGTGTCCTAGAGAAACTTATAAAATTTGGCCTAGAATAATTTAATTTTGAACTTCAGCCAAACCACTACAATAAAATCCAGTTGTAAACAGATCGAAAGAACTGCCTCACATGACTATTCAGAGGCCAATTTTAGAAGAGCCCACACTTACCCTCCATACTCCACTTGGAAAGTTATTAAAATCATAAATCTGCATCCTAGAATTACAGCATTTTAAGATTATCTTAAGATCTTCCTCCCTTTTCAGAGAAAAACCGCAAAGGTCAAAGAACTAAAGTGACTAGTTCACAAGGCAATTGAGTAATGAACCAAGATTAGTAGACAAATTCCCAGGCTATTCATCTTTCCACAAGTTTCCCTGATTTTCCACTGTTCCTAAGAATGTCTTTCCTATTCTTGTGTCATTAACCAAATTCCCTAGGAACATCTAACTGCTTGTAAAGGGGCTATGGTTTCCTCAGAAAGGGTTATCTTTTGCAGTGCTCAAAATATGTCTTCTGGCTGAAGTTCCTTAAACAGGTCTTTCCTCAAATCATACTAAGTTTGTTTTAGTGTTAAATTTGGTAACAGGGAGTTGAATGGAATGTTTCCTGTTATCCTGGAATTGTGGCTAAGGCTCAAGGCTTAGGATAAAAAAGCACACATTCTAAAGCAAATATCCTCATTCTAAAGAAAGCCATCAACAAAGGGGCCAGAGATCTTCCAAGGTCTCTTTGAGAGGTAGCTGAACTGGTAGTACTGAAGTCAACCACCCTCTTCCTATTAGTACAGAAGAAAAGGGCAAGGCAGTTGCATGGTTTTGGGGGTGAGACAAAGGAACTACCACCTCAGCCAGGTGCCACATGCAAAGTACAACGTTTAAGGTCCTGCTTCCTTTTCCAAAGGCAAATTGAGGGCGAGTTCTGAGGATGCACTTGAAAAGATTAGTGAGACTGCAGAGAAGAACCTGTTACTTCTCCCCAGCTGGTTGTTCCAAGAGATGCAAATTTTGTATGTCCATCATTCTACTGTCATTGGGAGCAAAGAACATAGGAGAATTGTTGGGGGCCCTTGTCATATGTTCCTTATAGCTTGAGTTATAACGTGAGCATAAGACTGGTCTTGACATGTATCTGTAAATTCCTGGAGACAGAAGGTGCTTTCAGTAGTCAATACCAATAGGCAAAGAAATCATGGTACAACAACCTGGGAATAAAATAGGGGCAACCCACAGCTTCTATTTGAGAGGGTACAGAAGAGGAACTAAGCATTCACTTGGTTCTGTGTGAAATATCATGGAAGTTAGAAAAAGGGGATGAAGTTTTTGGATAACAATATATTATCCAAAATATTGGATGAAAATATATTCCCATAGAATATATGAAGCCTAAAAGAAGACAGGCCTGTTCCATAGAGGGCTCGAATGTACAGCTAAACCCCACTGGACAGAATCATGCACTACAATCTAGGGTCATCCTGATACATTTTAACAGATGCAGATGGAGATAAAGCCAAGCAGACCAAGATCAAAGCAGAGTGAGGCCAAGAGCAAGAAGAGAAATGCAGTGATAGAGGACAACCTCTGTAGAAATGCAGTGATAGAGGACAGCCTCTGACTCTCCAGTCCTTACTTCTTAACCCAAATACCGGGAATCTAGATCGAGAAGGAGAAAAAAGAAACATTAAATCCTGTGCTCTCCACTTTCCAAGTTTCTTACAACACAATCAGCCAGTAATGGGGCTACTAGAACTTTTGAGATTAGCGAGATTGACTATTTTATAAACATAGGCAGAAAATTGGAAGGGAAAGAAAGTTTTAATATAATTGAAGGCAGTAATTTAAAATATATTAGTGTCTTGTAAAGGTACAAACTGTTTAAATTTTGTTTTTATACCATTCCTTTCAGTATTCAACAAGGTATAAGTACCTCATAAATACATGTTGAGTTTAACTAAATTTGTTATTTTAAATATTTAGATGAAATTTAGGGGTTTCTCACCTAACAAAATAAAAATAAGAAATCTGTAAACAAAATCAAGACTAACTGAGAAATGGTGCTTGGCAGAAACCAACACAATACTGTAAAGCAATTATCCTTCAATTAAAAATAAACGTTCAGTAGGAAGAAAAAAGAAAAAGAGAATTATTAGATAAAGTGAATAGTTCTGGTAAAACAGTAAACATATAAAACTCTCAGGATTAGCATAGAGGTGTAGCATGAACACAATTATCAATAAATGCTAGTCCTCTTCACTATAAGACTCGGTACTTTTACCTACTCTAAGCTTTAAATACTATGAAGTGACTAAGCAGCAGCAGCAGCATAGATTCAGGTATGATTCTTCTTCAAGACTAGGAAATTGACAGTGGTACATGTGGTTTTTCCTTTTCATCGGTTTAAGTCATCTACTCTAATTCACACACCCTCACACCCTCCTGGATGTCTCAGAAGAAAAGGTGCCAAAGTCAGCAAGTCATCAACGTCTCCCACCCCCATCCTCATCTCCTCCTTATTCTGCTCCAGTGTTCCCAGCCACAGTAAATAGCAGCACCATCCACCCTGTTAATCAAGCGAGAAATTTGAGTTCATCCGAAACCTTTTGTTCCTCATCCCACCTTCCAGCCAGTCACCTTGTCCACTTGCTTTATCTTTTAAATGTTTTTCACACCTACTACCTTCTTCGTGACTTCCTACACAAGAGAAGACTCTACACATGGACATCACCGGATGGTCAACACCCAAATCAGACTGATTGTATTCTTTGCAGCCAAAGATGGAGAAGCTTTATACAGTCAGCAAAAACAAGACCAGGAGCTGACTGTGGCTCAGATCATGAACTCCTTATTGCCAAATTCAGACTTAAATTGAAGAAAGTAGGGAAAACCACTAGACCATTCAGGTATGAGCTAAATCAAATCCTTTATGATTATACAGTAGAAGTGAGAAATAGATTTAAGGGACTAGATCTGATAGATAGAGTGCCTGATGGACTATGGACGGAAGTTCGTGACATTGTACAGGAGACAGGGATCAAGACCATCCCCATGGAAAAGGAATGCAAAAAAGCAAAATGGCTGTCTGGGGAGGCCTTACAAATAGCTGTGAAAAGAAGAGAAGTGAAAAGCAAAGGAGAAAGGAAAAGATATTAGCATCTGAATGCAGAGTTCCAAAGAATAGCAAGAAGAGATAAGAAAGCCTTCCTCAGCGATCAATGCAAAGAAATAGAGGAAAAGAACAGAATGGGAAAGACTAGAGATCTCTTCAAGAAAATTAGAGATACCAAGGGAATATTTCATGAAAAGATGGGCTCGATAAAGGATAGAAATGATATGGACCTAACAGAAGCAGAAGATATTAAGAAGAGGTTGCAAGAATACACAGAAGAACTGTACAAAAAAGAGCTTCATGACCCAGATAATCATGATGGTGTGATCACTCACCTAGAGCCAGACATCCTAGAATGTGAAGTCAAGTGGGCCTTAGAAAGCATCACTATGAATAAAACTAGTGGAGGTGATGGAATTCCAGTTAAGCTATTTCAAATCCTGAAAGATGATGCTGTGAAAGTGCTGCACCCAATATGCCAACAAATTTGGAAAACTCAGCAGTAGCCACGGGACTGGAAAAGGTCAGTTTTCATTCCAATCCCAAAGAAAGGCAATGCTAAAGAATGCTCAAACTACCACACAATTTTACTCATCTCATACGCTAGTAAAGTAATGTTCAAAATTCTCCAAGCCATGCATCAGCAATACGTGAACCGTGAACTCCCAGATGTTCAAGTTGGTTTTAGAAAAGGCAGAGGAACCAGAGATCAAATGGCCAACATCCACTGGATCATGGAAAAAGCAAGAGAGTTCCAGAAAAACATCTATTTCTGCTTTATTGACTATGCCAAAGTCTTTTGAACTGTGGGGATCACAATGAACTGTGGAAAATTCTGAAAGACTTGGGAATACCAGACCACCTGACCTGCCTCTTGAGAAACCTGTATGCAGGTCAGGAAGCAACAGTTAGAACTGGACATGGAACAACAGACTGGTTCCAAATAGGAAAAGGAGTATGTCTAGGCTGTATACTGTCACCCTGCCTATTTAACTTATATGCAGAGTACATCATGAGAAACACTGGGCTGGAAGAAGCACAAGCTGGAATCAAGATTGCTGGGAGAAATATCAATAACTTCAGACATGCAGATGACACCACCCTTATGGCAGAAAGTGAAGAGGAACTAAAAAGCCTCTTGATGAAAGTGAAAGAGGAGAGTGAAAAAGTTGGCTTAAAGCTGAACATTCAGGAAACTAACATCATGGCATCTAGTCCCATCACTTCATGAGAAATAAGATGGGGAAACAGTGGAAACAGTGTCAGACTTTATTTTGGGGGGCTCCAAAATCACTGCAGATGGTGATTGCAGCCATGAAATTAAAGACACTTACTCCTTGGAAGGAAAGTTATGACCAACCAAGATAGCATATTCAAAAGCAGAGATATTACTTTGCCAACAAAGGTACATCTAGTCAAGCCTATAGTTTTTCCAGTGGTCATGTATGGATGTGAGAGTTGGACTGTGAAGAAAGCTGAGTGCTGAAGAATTGATGCTTTTGAACTGTGGTGTTGGAGAAGACTCTTGAGAGTCCCTTGGACTGCAAGGAGATCCAACCAGTCCATCCTAAAGAAGATCAGCCCTGGGTATTCTTTTGAAGGAATGATGCTAAACTCCAGTACTTTGGCCACCTCATGAGAAGAGTTGACTCATTGGAAAAGACCCTGGGCTGGGAGGGATTGGGGGCAGGAGGAGAAGGGGACTACAGAGGATGAGATGGCTAGATGGCATCACGACATGAGTTTGAGTGAACTCCGGGAGTTGGTGATGGACAGGGAGACTTGGCCTGCTGTGATTCATGGGGTAGCAAAGAGTCGGACACAACCTAGCGACTGAACTGAACTGGACCTTTTTACCTGTGTTGTTGTTTCCTCAATGCAAATGGACAATATCCCTGGTGGCTCAGACGGTAAAGAGTCTGCCTGCAATATAGGAGACCTGGGTTTGATCCTTGGGTTGGGAAGATCCCTGAAGAATGAAATGGCAACCCACTCCAGTATTCTTGCCAGGATAATCCCATGGATGGAGGAGCCTGGCAGGCTACAGTCCATGGGGCCACAAAGAGTTAGATGCAACTGAATGACTTCACTTTCACTTTTTATTTCACCCTGGGTTGGCTTCCTTTAAACCATCCTCTCCACATCACCCAGAGAGGAGGACCATGGCACGACACTGCTTGAATACTTCACTGAGCCTCTACCATTCTAAGCATAACAGCCAAACTCTTAAGAATAGCATCACCACGAGAGTGCTCTTCTCAATTCACTTCCTATTCTCTCTGTCTGGTATCTTACTTTCCGGAATGCAGCAGTTTTTTGTTACGTGCATACAGCATGGTGGTACATGGCTCTTTGTCTCTGCTTAAGCTATTTCCTTCTAACCTCTATCAGCTTTCAGGATTACCCAGGAGATCTTTCCATATTCCCCACATTGCACAGTGTACCCACTGCATGCCTTTTTCATAGTATGGTAAAATAAGGTGTTTTCTCCTTAACCAGATTCTAAGAACCTTTATTGAAAGGCCAATATTTGATATCTTTCTTATCTAAGTTCCTCACAGAAAAAGAGAAATAAATATCAATTAAAAAAATAAATAACAAATAAAAAGAGAGATAAATAAAAGGCTAAACTGAACTAAATATTAGAAAGTAAAAATTAACAACAGATAGCATGTTACACAAGCCCCTTAAACCTGCAGATATTGTGCTAAGAGTTTTCTACCCACTCTTTAATCTTTATAACATCTCTGTAAGGTAAGTGGTCTTGTGACCCTTATTACACAGATGAGGGGCATGGGGCCCATGGGCTTAAGTAGTTGATCTAAGGTCACACAGGCATTTATGGCTACAGTCAGAATTCCAAAGTTTGACTCTCAGGCTTCAGTGCTCAATGAACATCCTGCTGGGTGACTTGCAAAATTACTTTCTATAAGTGACTAAACTACAAATTCATGAGATGAACTGCCCCGCCCCAATCCAGAGACTCTTTTAGGAACTGAATCAGTCATTGCTGTGTTTGTGTAGTGTTAGGCCTTTTCACTGCCAGAAAAGGGTGGCGAGTGAAGTGAAAGTCACCCAGTCATATCCGACTCTTTGTGACCCCATGGACTGTAACCCACCAGGCTCCTCTGTCCATTAAATTTTCCAGGCAAGAATACTGGAGTGGGTTGCCATTTCCTTCTCCAAGAAAAGGGTGGACTTTACTCTAAACCATTTAATTATGCTCAGTTTCATCAGCAGTCAGGCTGTTAGCTTCCATTATCTCTGACTGAAAACCATGCTTGAATGGTAAATTCCTAATTATAGAAGAAAGAGTAAAAAGGTAAATTGCTAGGATCAAACCTATGAGTTAAGTTGACCCTTGGCTCAAGAGAAGTCCAATTACAAAGCGTAAGCAAACCCCAAAATGATACCCCTTCCTGGTTTCTGGGAGCAGTTAAACATAGAAGACAAGAAGCCAATATACACTGAAAAACTCCTAGAGAAGATGGACAGGTATAATGAACAGCGAGTCTACAAATGGAGAAGTTGAACAATATCAGACAGGCCTTGAAAAGGAATTCAATCAGAAGCATCTCTGAAACATGTAAACAAATATACAATATTCCTCACAAAACATGTCTATGGACTTTCAGACTTCTCCACGGCTGTATTTTAAGATTTTGAAAATGTTTTAGTAAGCATAAAAATCTAATGTGGAGTTAAAACTGTAAACAAATTATCGTCATCACGTAAAATGTTTTCTTAGAAAATCAGACTTCATGGTAGCAAATCAATGCTTTCAGACACATTGCTAATATTTCCTAAAATAAAATCACCACCTGGAACTTAACATGAGTAACCACTAGTAGTGGTCATGGAAAATACTACAGGGTTCATCAATCTGGGAATTTACGTTGATGTGATGGGAGGCCTTTGGGTAGGTGGCCAGGCAAACTCACCCAGAACAGAAAAGCTTGCAGACCAAATGAAAACACTCGATTCACACAGCTTATTGAATCAATCTTCAAGCATAGCAACAAGCAAGGGGCAAGAGAGGGGAAGTTAACGCACATAGCATAGGGCCCAGGAAATTCCTGAATCTTTCTCCATGTTCTCTTGTTTTGAATGATTCATGACTATTTTTTGTCTAAGCCCTTCTGTATTCATGTTAGGAAAGCAGAAACAAGGTATCAAAACTGGGGCGCTTACACAACAGAAACTTCAGGTCTCACGTTTTGGAGGCCAGAAGATCAAGGTTCCCTGTTTACGGCCCAGTGCTAGTGGTTTTGTGGCAATTTTTGGCATTCCTTTCCTTCTGCATCACCCTGATCTCTGCCTTCATCTTCACTTGGTGGTCTCCATACGTGCATGTCTGTGTCCCAACGTTCCCTTTGATAAGGACTCCAGTCATATCGGGAGGAGATACCCTGTGTCCGAGGCCAGGGGCGGTGGCCGGAAGGAGCAACCCCACGCCCAAGGAGTGGTGGCTGTCCCGGCGCAGGAGGGCCTAAAGGAGCCATCCCACATTGAAGGTCAGGAAGGGTGGCAGGAGGAGATACCCCTCATCCAAGGTAAGGGGCAGCAGCTGTGCTTTGCTGGAGCAGCTGTGAAGAGATACCCCACACCCAAGGTAAGAGAAACCCAAGTAAGATGGTAGGTGTTGCAAGAGGGCATCAGAGGGCAGACACACTGAAACCATACACACAGAAATCTAGTCAATCTAATCACACTAGGACCACAGCCTTGTCTAACTCAGTGAAACTAAGCCATGCCCGTGGGGCAACCCAAGATGGGCAGGTCATGATGGAGAGGTCTGACAGAATGTGGTCCACTGGAGAAGGGAATGGCAGACCACTTCAGTATCTTTGCCTTGAGAACCCGATAAACAGTATGAAAAGGCAAAATGATAGGATATTGAAAGAGGTAATCCCCAGGTGAGTAGGTGCCCAACATGCTACTGGAGGTCAGTGGAGAAATAACTCCAGAAAGAATGAAAGGATGGAGCCAAAGCAAAAACAATACCCAGCTGTGGATGTAACTGGTGATAGAAGCAAGATCCTATGTTGTAAAGAGCAATATTGCATAGGAACCTGGAATGTCAGGTCCATGAATCAAGGCAAATTGGAAGTGGTCAAACAGTAGATGGCACGAGTGAATGTCGACATTCTAGGAATCAGTGAACTAAAATGGATTGGAATGGGTGAAGTTAACTCAGATGACCATTATATCTACTACTGCAGGCAGGAATCCCTCAGAAGAAATGGAGTAGCCATCATGGTCATCAAAAGAGTCCAAAATGCAGTACTTGGATGCAGTCTCAAAAATGACAGAATGATCTCTGTTCATTTCCAAGGCAAATCATTCAGTATCATGGTAATTCAACTCTATGCCCCAACCAGTAACGCTGAAGAAGCTGAAGTTGAATGGTTCTATGAAGACCTACAAGACCTTTTAGAACTAACACCCAAAAAAGATGTCCTTTTCATTACAGGGGACTGGAATGCAAAAGTAGGAAGTCAGGAAACACCTGGAGTAACAGGCAAATTTGGCCTTGGAATACGGAATGAATCAGGGCAAAGACTAATAGCGTTTTGCCAAGATAATGCACTGGTCATAGCAAACACCCTCTTCCAACAACACAAGAGAAGACTCTACACATGGACATCACCAGATGGTCAACACCAAAATCAGATTGATTATATTTTCTGCAGCAAAAGGTGGAGAAGCTCTATATAGTCAACAAAAACAAGACCAGGAGCTGACTGTGGCTCAGACCATGAACTCCGTATTACCAAATTCAGACTTAAATTGAAGAAAGTAGGGAAAACCGCTAGACCATTCAGGTATGACCTAAATCAAATCCCTTATGATTATACAGTAGAAGTGAGAAATAGATTTAAGTGACTAGATCTGATAGATAGAGTGCCTGATGGACTATGGACGTAGGTTTGTGACATTGTACAGGAGACAGGGATCAAGACCATCCCCATGGAAAAGGAATGCAAAAAAGCAAAATGGCTGTCTGGGGAAGCCTTACAAATAGCTGTGAAAAGAAGAGAAGCGAAAAGCCAAGAAAAAAAGGAAAGATATAAGCATCTGAATGCAGAGTTCCAAAGAATAGCAAGGAGAGATAAGAAAGCCTTCCTCAGTGATCAATACAAAGAAATAGAGGAAAAGAACAGAATGGGAAAGACTAGAGATCTCTTCAAGAAAATTAGAGATGCCAAGGGAACATTTCATGCAAAGATGGGCTCGATAAAGGACAGAAATGGTATGGACCTAACAGAAGCAGAAGATATTAAGAAGAGATGGCAAGAATACACAGAAGAACTGTACAAAAAGGATCTTCACGACCTGGATAATCACAATGGTGTGATCACTCATCTAGAGCCAGACATCCTGGAATGTGAAGTCAAGTGGGCCTTAGAAAGCATCACAACGAACATAGCTAGTGGAGGTGATGGAATTCCAGTTAAGCTATTTCAAATCCTGAAAGATGATGCTGTGAAAGTGCTGCACTCAATATGCCAACAAATTTGGAAAACTCAGCAGTAGCCACGGGACTGAAAAAGGTCAGTTTTCATTCCAATCCAAAAGAAAGGCAATGCCAAAGAATGCTCAAACTACCACACAATTGCACTCATCTCACACGCGAGTAAAGTTATGCTCAAAATTCTCCAAGCCAGGCTTCAGTGAACCATGAACTTCCTGATGTTCAAGCTGGTTTTAGAAAAGGCAGAAGAACCAGAGATCAAATGGCCAACATCAGCTGGATCATGGAAAAAGCAAGAGAGTTCCAGAAAAACATCTATTTCTGCTTTATCGACTATGCCAAAGCCTTTGACTGTGTGGATCACAAGAAACTGTGGAAAATTCTGAAAGAGATGGGAATACCAGACCACCTGACCTGCCTCTTGAGAAATCTGTATGAAGGCTAGGAAGCAACAGTTAAAACTGGACATGGAACAACAGACTGGTTCCAAATAGGAAAAGGAGTATATCTAGGCTGTATATTGTCACCCTGCTTATTTAACTTCTATGCAGAGTACATCATGAGAAACGCTGGACTGGAAGAAACACAAGCTGGAATCAAGATTGCCGGGAGAAATATCAATAACCTCAGATATGCAGATGACACCACCCTTATGGCAGAAAGTGAAGAGGAACTAAAAAGCCTCTTGATGAAAGTGAAAGAGGAGAGTGAAAAAGTTGGCTTAAAGCTCAACATTCAGAAAACGAAGATCATGGCATCCAGTCCCGTCACTTCATGAGAAATAAGATGGGGAAACGGTGGAAACAGTGTCAGACTTTATTTTGGGGGGGCTCCAAAATCACTGCAGATGGTGATTGCAGCCATGAAATCAAAAGGCGCTTACTCCTTTGAAGAAAAGTTATGACCAACCTAGATAGCATATTCAAAAGCAGAGACATTACTTTGCTGACTAAGGTCCGTCTATTCAAAGCTATGGTTTTTCCAGTATTAATGTATGGATGTGAGAGTTGGACTGTGAAGAAGGCTGAGTGCTGAAGAATTGATGCTTTTGAACTGTGGTGTTGGAGAAGACTCTTGAGAGTCCCTTGGACTGCAAGCAGAACCAACCAGTCCATTCTGAAGGAGATCAGCCCTGGGATTTCTTTGGAAGGAATGGTGCTAAAGCTGAAACTCCAGTACTTTGGCCACTTCATGCGAAGGGTTGACTCATTGGAAAAGACTTTGATGCTGGGAGGGATTGGGGGCAGAAGAAGGGGACTACTGAGGATGAGATGGCTGGATGGCATCACTGACTCGATGAACGTGAGTCTGAGTGAACTCCGGGAGATGGTGATGGACAGGGAGGCCTGGTGTGCTGCAATTCGTGGGGTCGCAAAGAGTCAGACATGACTGAGCGACAGAACTGAACTGAACCAGTCTTATCAGATGAGGGGCCTACTCTACTCCAGTATGAACCCATCTGAATTAATACAACTGCAGCAATCCTATTTCCAACAAAGTTATCATTCTAGGCAACAGGGGTTAGGACTCCAAAATACGGGACCAGTTGCCATAATCTTCGTTTTCTGAATGTTGAGCTTTAAGCCAACTTTTTCACTCTCCTCTTTCACTTTCATCAAGAGGCTCTTTAGTTCTTCTTCACTTTCTGCCATAAGGGTGGTGTCATCTGCATGCATATCTGAGGTTATTGATAATTATCCCGGCAATCTTGATTCCAGCTTGTGCTTCTTCCAGCCCAGCGTTTCTCATGATGTACTCTGCATATAAGTTAAATAAGCAGGGTGACAATATACAGCTTCAATATACTTCTTTTCCTATTTGGAACCAGTCTGTTGTTCCATGTCCAGTTCTAACTGTTGCTTCCTGACCTGCATACAGGTTTCTTAAGAGGCAGGTCAGGTGGTCTGGTATTCCCATCTCTTTCAGAATTTTCCACAGTTTCTTGTGATCCACACAGTCAAAGGCTTTGGCATAGTCAATAAAGCCGAAATAAATGTTTTTCTGGAACTCTCCAGCTTTCTTGATGATCCAGTGGATGTTGGCAATTTGATCTCTGGTTCCTCTGCCTTTTCTAAAACCAGCTTGAACATCAGGAAGTTCACAGTTCATGTATTGCTGAAGCCTGGTTTGGAGAATTTTAAGCATTACATTGCTAGTGTGTGAGATGAGTGCAATTGTGTGGTAGTTTGAGCATTCTTTGGCATTGCCTTTTTTGGGATTGGAATGAAAACTGACCTTTTTCAGTCCCGTGGCTACTGCTGAGTTTTCCAAATTTGTTGGCATATTGAGTGCAGCACTTTCACAGCATCATCTTTTAGGATTTGAAACAGCTCACCTGGAATTCCATCACCTCCACTAGTTTTGTTTGTAGTGATGCTTTCTAAGGCCCACTTAACTTCACATTCCAGGATGTCTGGCTCTAGGTAGTGATCACATCATCATGATTATCTGTGTCATGAAGATCTTTTTTGAGTCCCTCGAGTGCCCCACTAGAAAAGCTGAACAGATCCTTCCTCTTCCCTCCTCTCTCTATCTCTCTCACCCTTTCCCTCTGTCTTACTGTTTGAGCTGAGACAATTTGTTTTCCTGCCCTTGGGCTACACCATCAGCATTCCCAATTCTCAGATCTTCAGACTTAGACTGGACTCAAACCACCAGCTTTCAGGCAGCAGACCATGGGACTTTCCAGCCTCCAGCACTATGACAGCTAATTCCTTTTACTAAGTCGATCAAGCTCCCTGTCACTCTCTTTCTCTGATAGTCTTCTAATACTGTTTCTCTGCAAAACTCTGACAAATTAAGAGGCTAGTGGCACAACTCAACCCATATCATCTTCCATCTCTTGTCTTATACCTGTACTGTTCATCACCGTCAACACATCTCACAAGTTATGAATACTCGCTTCCATAGCATATGGCACCCATCTCCCTTTCTTACTTCTCTTATTTCAATAGATAAAATATTCTTAAACACTGCAGCACATATGTATCATGAGCCCAAATTTTTTCATCTGTAAAATACCACAAATATACAGGACACCACTGACCTACAGTTTTTAGTGATTCTGCCAGGTATATGAAAATTCTGTCATTGAATTGCCATCACCCAGAATGTCTCTTTATCCATTATTATCAAATGATCCGATTCTTGTATCAAAGGTGACACTTTTCACCTCTACCCTGGGACAGGAGTCTGCAAGACCGCAGGTTTCATATCCATAAAATTACATAAGTCTTGTGAAGCGCATAAGGAGATACAGTGTCTATTTTATAAATGAGATGAAGGAAAAGAGATGGAAGGAAGAGAGAATTCTTTTCAAGAGATGTTTTTGATCAGTTCTTTGCAAATACTGAAGGATAGCCTGTTTCCTCTGGGTCTCCAAGCTTAACAGTCTATTTTTCCTTTATTAAACGTTGATTTTTATGCCAGAGGAACTGTGACACACCATAAAATCTGGGCAGTACCTAGGAAATGATTCTTCTCAGTAAAGATGAAACACTACAAAGAGTAATGAGATAGAAACTGTAAGTCACAGCCCTTTTGAATTATCCAATGTTTGGAAATCCACAGCACAGGTGCAAAAGTAACACACTATTTCACAGCACAGAGGTTAAAGTTACATATAAAGACAATCTACCTAGGTCGTGGTTTGTCCGAGAAAAACCCTGCAAGAAATTTAAGATTCTCTTTCTGCTTTTCTACCTGCATTTCCTTCCTCTTCCCTGGAAATTCTCTTATATATCCTGGCCGTAAAGACAATAATTAATAGCTACCTTATTAACTGCTAAGAGTTTAAGTTAGCTCTCAGCAGGTTTGCATGTCAGAATCATCCATGGAGGCTGCATTCCAATCCCCAAAATTCTAATTCAGCAAATCTAGGACTGTGTTTAGCACTATTTTAAAGAAACTTCTGCAAGAGGTCTTGATCAGCCAGTCTGAGAACCTCTAGTTCAGTCGCTTAGCAGCTAATATCATCATCTATAGTCATTTCAAGGAAAAAATTCCCTCCCCCAAACTACACTGTTCTCCAGAGAACTGTTTACCAGAATACAGGTTTCCAAAAGTTTCTGTTCCAAGTTCTACTATTAAAATAGTTTTGAGCATACACTGCCAATATGTGACTTGTCTCATTTATAAATGATATATTTAATAGTGTATTAATATATTTAAGTATCATAGAACATACACAAAGGCCAAGTTCAATAGCAAGAGATAAAATTAGTGCACTTGGCAGTAAGTGGATCACTCTGAGACATCAAGAGCTGGATACACTCTACGTGGGGTTCCCTTCACTAGTGCTTTTGAAGACTAACACAATTCACCTTTTCTGCCCCTCTCTATGGCTTTTGGATGATGCCATCTTACATTCCAACAGCATTCTACAGCATGCAGAGCATGTTCATGTCCACAATCATATTTTTCGCTCAAGCACTCTAAAAGAATTTTTAGCGGTGGTGTTGTCCAGTTGCTAAGTCATGTACGACTCTGTGATCCCATGGACTGCAGACCTACAAGAAAAGATTTAGTTAATACTAATAATCTGCCATAGAGGGGGACACTAACCCTCAGCCAGGACATTGTCAAGGTCTAGCAGATAAAAATGGTGGGACTAAGACCGAAATCTCAGTCTTTTATCTCAGAAGAGTGCTTCATAATGCAGGGCTCAGCTAGGTTGTCCATAATGGTTGTGTTTGCCTTCGACTCTAAGGCAGAAGACAAGAAAAGGTTGCCTTTTAACTACGCTTATTTTAGTGATTAACAGAGCTGCCTGCTGGAATTATATGTATCACCTGATGAAGAATTGAATCAAATTTTATAAGCTAATTAAAAACAAACAAACCAAAAAACCCTCCATGCACAACCTATAATGCAGTGTGTTGCTGTTGTTCAGTCACTAAGTTGTGTCCGACTCTTTGAGACCCCATGAACTGCAACACCCCAGGCTCCTCTGTCCTCCACTATCTCCTGGACTCTGCTCAGATTAATGGCCATTGAGTCGGTGATGCTGTCTAATCATCTCATCCTCTGCCATCCGCTTCTGCCATTGCCTTCAATCTTTCCCAGCATCAGGATCTTTTTCACTGAGTTGGCTCTTCACATCAAGTGGCCAAAGTATTAGAGTTTCAGCCTCAGTCCTTCCAATGTATATTCGGGGTTGATTTCCTTTAGGATTGACTGGTTTGATCTCCTTGCAGCAGTGGTTCTCAACCTGGGATGACTTTGTCTCTGGGGGAGCATTTGGGCATGTCTGAAGATATTTTTGATTGCCAACATGCAAAGGAAAGTTACTATTGACATAAAAAATTGTATAGCCTCAAAATATCAATAGTACTAGATTGTGAAACCCTGCTGTAATAGATCTGAAAGTTTTAGTTACAAATCCCTGTAAGTGGCTGATGAAATCTATTCAGTCTCCAAAAGCAAATGTGTATACAGTCCAAATATTACACATTTCCAATGTATTTACTGGTTTTCATAGACCATAATGTAAGAACCCCAGATCTACACAGTAAAAATAACAATAGGTCCAAGACTTCATTGAATCGATTTTGTTTTTTTAAATTCTCAGAGACATGAATAACTATCAGACGTGTTCTGGGACTCATGTTATTAAACCAGAAAGTCAGACGCTCATAAGCAGCCTATGGATCTGATGTATGCTTTGGGGGATATTAAAGTCATTCATTGCCTAATCAAGTAATATGGGAATATTTTAATTGAGAAGGAGGTTCATATAATCTCATTCCACAAGATATTTTTAATTAAAAAGTAAAAGACCACTAATCTCAAAGTGGGCTTGGTGAGTTATTTTATTGCTTCTAGTCCTTTTGAGAGAGATTAGAGGATTTGCTTCATAAAGTCTATCAGGTAGTGATTAAGGGGGCCCCTGGTGGATTATAATATTTTGTCTCATAAGGATGAGAATGAATATTCTATTAAAGAATTGTCACCTGACTTCCTGAATTTAGGAGTCAGAAGGGGAAATTATGAAGCAGGCAGTTTGTCTTCAGTTACCTTTACTCTCTTCCTCTACCATTTCCTCCTTTTAGGGTCCAAATTCTGTCTGTCCAGTTCCCTCATGCTTCCCCCACAGAAATCTGTCAGTTGTATACTAAGAACATTCATTCAAGCAGCATGCACTCCTCCTATAAATATTGCTGAAGCTTTAAAAAAATCACAAAATGAAAGCTATTCTTGTTCTCTCACTATTAAGTATTATAAGCCTAAATACAGGGTTAAGAAATATCTCGGAACTGGAGGTACCTAATCTAACAGCACGAAATATTGGTCCTGCCCAAGACATGCAGTGATTTAAAAGCCAAAAACTAAAAAAAAGTGTTGCTTTTAGGCTTCCCTGGTGACTTGGTGATAAAAAATCCACCTGCCAATGCGGAGACGCGAGTTGTCGGGAAAGCATGTGGAAAGCTCTCCACATGCTGCAGAGCAACTAAAGCTTCTGCACCACAACTATCGAGCCTGTGTCCCAGAGCACGGGCATCGCGACTACTGGGCCCATGCACCCTAGGCCCACGCCCCTCAATAAGAGAGGCAACGGCAATGAGAAGCCTGCTCACCACAAACAGAGAAAAGCCCATGTACTGCAAGGAACACCCAGCACAGCCAAAACTAAATCAATAAAATTAGTTTTTAAATGTATCTTTCAATGTATCTTAAACCTTATAATACCATAATGAAATATACATTATATATATATTAATATATGTATGATATATATTTGGGCTTCCCTTGTGGCCCACCTGGTAAAGAATTTGCCTGCAGTGTGGGAGACCTGGATTTGATCCCTAGGTTGGAAAGATCCCCTGGAGAAGGGAAAGGCTATACACTCCAGTATTCTGGTCTGGAGAATTCCATAGAATGTATAGTCCATGGGGTCACAAAGAGTCAGACAGGACTGAGCGACTTTCACTTTCATAATATAGATAGTGATCCCATTTTATCTTAGCTAAAAGAAGGCAAACACATTTCTTCATTGGCATATTAAATGACTTAAGTAAAAAATTTACACTTTAAAAAAATTGTCCTCCTTGTCAGTAATTTAAATATAATTTGATATCTCTCATGTTACTTGGGGTTAACAACATGGAATCTTTGCATATCTATTTAAATTCAACTATTTTTGAAGTTTTATTATCTGTAGGATCTTCAAATCCAAAAAATATCCCAAATCTAATTAGGTACAGAAATATTGGTCATTCAAAAACAAGGCATTAAAAGGGAGAATTTGATTTCAAAATATAACCAAAAGCATTAAATAAAAATATCTTCATTTAAGTCTTTCATGTGACAGAGAAATGGAGAAAGATAAACTCAGCATGCATGCAGACCAGGGAGAGATCCAAGAAGCTCAGGGTCTCCTCTTCTAAAATAACAACACTCTCAAATGCTTGGGACACATAAAGTTTTTATGAAGTTTCAGAACCAATTTCTTTGCATTTGTGTTGTCAGTTCAGTTCAATCACTCAGTTGTGTTAAACTCTTTGGAACCCCATGGATTGCAGCACGCCAGGCTTCCCTGTCCATCACCAACCCCAGGAGCTCACTCAAATTCATGTCCATCGAATCAGTGATGCCATCCAACCATCTCATTCTCTGTCGTCCCCTTCTCCTCCCACCTTCAATCTTTCCCAGCATCAGAGTCTTTTCAAATGAGTCAGTTCTTCATCGCATCAGGTGGCCAATGTATTGGAGTTTCAGCTTCAACATCAGTCCTTCCAATGAATATTCAGAACTGATTTCCTTTACGATGGACTGGTTGGATCTCCTTGCAGTCCAAGGGACTCGCAAGAGTCTTCTCCAACACCACAGTTCAAAAGCATCATTTCTTCGGTGCTCAGCTTTCTTCACAGACAACTCTCACATCCATACACGTCTACTGGAAAAAACATAGCCTTGACTAGGCGGACCTTTGTTGGCAAAGTAATATCTCTACTTTTTAATATGCTGTCTAGGTTGGTCATAGCTTTTCTTCCAGGGAGCAAACATCCTTTAATTTCATGGCTGCAATCACCATCTGCAATGATTTTGGAGCCCAAAAAAAGTCTGTCACCATTTCCATTGTTTCCCTATCTATTTCCCATGAAGTGATGGGACCAGATGCCATGAACTTAGCTTTTTGAATATTGAGTTTTAAGTCAGCTTTTCACTCTCCTCTTTCACTTTCATCAAGAGGCTCTTTAGTTCTTCTTCACTTTCTGCCGTAAGAGTGGTGTCATCTGCAAATCTGAGGTTACTGATATTTCTCCTGGTAATCTTGATTCCAGCTTGTGCTTCTTTCAGCCCAGCGTTTCTCATGATGTACTCTGCATATAAGTTAAATAAGCAGGGTGACAATATACAGCCTTGATATACTCCTTTCCAGATTTGGAAACAGTCTGTTGTTCCATGTCCAGTTCTAACTGTTGCTTCTTGACCTGCATACACGTTTCTCAAGAGGCAGGTCAGGTGGTCTGGTATTCCCATCTCTCTCAGAATTTTCCACAGTTTATTGTGATCAACACAGTCAAAGGCGTTGGTGTAGTCAGTAAAGCAGAAGTAGATGTTTTTCTGGAACTCTCTTGCTTTTTCAATGATCCAACAGATGGTGGCAATTTGATCTCTGGTTCCTCTGCCTTCTCTAAAACCAGCTTGGCATCTGGAAGGTCTTGATTTACATACTGTTGAAGCCTGGCTTGGAGAATTTTGAGCATTACTTTGCTAGCATGTGAAATGAGTGCAATAGTGTGGGAGTTTGAACATTCTTTGCCATTTTCTTTCTTTGGGATTGGAATGAAATTTGTGTTGGGCAACACTAAAATGAACCTATCACAATTTCTTCCCTTTCAAGATACCTATTCCAATCACTGCTACACACACCAACACACACACAGACACACACACACACACACACACACACAGAGATACACACACACACACACAAGGTTTAAGGAAAGATATTTTATAATGTTATTGTCTACCAGCCTCACCAGTGTAACCCAACCTTTAGGTGGTGTATCGCTTCTATGATTTCCCCACTGGATATGAAGGTCCACCCCTGAATGATGACCTAAAAAAATTAAAAAGTTAACAGTCAAAAGGAAAGACTATTTGTTTTTCCATCCCAGACTTTTCACTAACATTATTATATACTCTTCTCTAAATACTCCTGCTGCTGCTGCTGCTAAGTCACTTCAGTCGTGTCCGACTCTGCGCAACCCCATAGACGGCAGCCCACCAGGCTCCCCTGTCCCTGGGATTCTCCAGGCAAGAACACTGGAGTGTGTTGCCATTTCCTTCTCCAATGCGTGAAAGTGAAAAGTGAAAGTGAAGTTGCTCAGTCGTGCTCGACTCTTAGCGACCCCGTGGACTGCAGCCTACCAGGCTCCTCCATCCATGGGATTTTCCAGGCAAGAGTACTGGAGGAGGGTGCCATTGCCAAATACTCTTCATAGTTATACAAATTACTCATGCTCTTTTTCTTGTGGTGGACAATTTCCCAAGGGATATATCGAAAGCAAGGTAATATGTCCTCAGACAATCAAAAAATGTCCCCAATATTCCATTGTGGATCTGACTGCAGATTTGGCCACTGGTTCCTAGGGCTTTCCTGATAGGTCAGCTGGTAAAGAATCTGCCTGCCCTGCGGGAGACCTGGGTTTGATCCCTGGGTTGGGAAGATCCCCTGGAGAAGGGAAAGGCTACCCACTCCAGTACACCAGCCTGGAGAATTCCATGGACTGTATAGTCCATGGGGTCGCAAAGAGTCAGACCCAGCTGAGTGACTTCCACTTCACTTCACTTCTTCACCCTCACGTATCCATGTCTGTCCAATATGAGCCAAATAGGTCCACCGTATGGTGGGCCAGCTACTGCCATCCCTTACTTTGCATCATGCCAGTGTTTATCACTTCTCTCTCCATCTTGATTACATCTTCCTCCTCTATGCCCTTTAGTTCTTGTTTCTACTCTGGACTGAATCAGGAGGATACAAAAGTGTTAAAGATTTTGGTAAATCTGGTCAGTTACTATGATTACCTAATATATAACAAAAGATATTAAATGTATAACCATGCTTGAAACTTGACAACCATGCCCATGGTTTGTGACATAAGTTGCGGTTCCTAGTGCCACAAGAACATGCAGGGTTTCTTGTTCAAAGGGTAAGAAAAACTGCCACAGGCACTGAAATATAAACTGATTTCCTTTTTTTTTTTTTTTTTTGCAGCTTCTCTCAAATATTCATAATATTCATGGCATTTTCCATTTGTTTGCTGGGAGAGTGAGGACCTTCACAAGCACACTGGGAACTTTGTACTGCAACTCAGGGCATGTGTATTCCTGGCCCATCAACTGTGGGGCTCCATTTTTAACCAGGCATCAAATGAGACATCCACACCCACTTCCTCATAAGTGTTCAGTGCCAAGTCTACCAAATACAGGTCTCAGGAGAGTACTGGAACTTCATGAACACAGGGCTGATAAGTGAGTAAAAGAGTAAATGAGATGAAAAAGAATGGCCTTCAAATTGCAAAACTTCCTACTTGAGCCTAGTGTCACTGTGGTTTTTCTCACCAGTCTAGCTGACCTACACACCACTAAGATCCATTCTGTCTGAGATCCAGAACATCCTACAGAAAAGGGGAAAGAAAGGATGGGGAGAGGGACCACAGTTCACTGCAAAAGTACCACAAAGATCACACTGAAATGTCTTGTCACCATAAAACACCTATGGGTAATCCACCAAACCTTAAATTTAATGCTGTATCGACATAAACATTTTAACTAAAAACTGAAAATATTTTTCCAGTATTCATGCTTTTGGGGAATGTTGAGTAAAATAATCCACAAGCTCACTTGGTATGCTTCTGCTTTAAGATCTCCCAAAACTGAGCATGCTTCATCCTCTGAGTGAGACTGCACATTGATTACTTGAAGGCTTTGTAATGGAAATTTCTAGACCAGAGGAGAGAAAAAGTGTGTGTGTGTGTATGAGAAAGAGAGAGAGACAGACAGAGAGATAAAGGGTTTCACCAGACTATTTCTTATATAAACGAAGGTCCAAATTACATTTAGCTATTATGCTCTCTGCTGTAATTCAATCTTCCAAATACTCTAGTCCCTAGACCTAGAAGGGTGCCTTTCCAGACTTGAGGCAGACAATAACAGTGTGTTTTCCAGGTTTATCATTGACAACATCACGCAGGATTAACTCGGACTCCCCATACATCAAACAGACATGTTGTCCCTTTTATAATGAACTTCTCATGCCTTGGATTGATTTAAATGAATACAAGAGGCAAACCTCCTAGACTTCACTCTCATGAAGACTTTCTTTTACCTTATTAGGGAAACAAAAAAGAAAGTTATTTCCCAAAATAGACCACAGAGACAGGCATATAAAAAGTGTTTCAGGCAGAGGATTTGCATATGGTCTTAATTTAATCCCCCTCAGTCAATGCATGGAGCTGTCCCTTAGGCAAGAGCACACTGATGGAAGTTTGCACCTTTAAAGGACCATGGCCTTGGTCTGTTATTGGCCTCTTGATCATTTTCTAAAAAACGTATTTCATTAGAGATGTAAGAATTTTTTGAGCCCATGTTGGAATTTTCTTAAGGATCATTCAAAATACCCTCTATGGAAAGAAAACAAGCAATTTGACACACTATAAACAGTTTATAAATAATTACATATAACAGACTTTAGCAGTGAATATTCCCAGATTTTTTTTAAACTCTAAAGTAGTTAATTAGCTTATCTGTGTCACAGAGTTCTAAATATCTAAAGGTTTTTTGTGCTACAGAGCTCTAAAGAGATGATTAATACGTGCTTGAACAGTAAGCAGATAAAGGATTTCAAGTACACCTTTAATGGAAAATATTTTTCCCTTTTTCTCCCAGGTTACAAGAGATAATTCTTTATGTATTAACCAGCCAGTAGGCAAACAAGAATTGGGAGAAATATGATTAGTGTAATTTTCCCCTAGATACTAAAACAATGTTTACTCTGACTTCTATGTATTAAACAAATAAAAGGAAACTATTCTCACTATTACACCTCCAAAATGACTTACTGGTTAACAAAAATATTAATTTTGCAGTAATAATGCTGCTTTTAGTGACAGTATATATACAAATTCAAGCAGCACAGATTATACTTACATATTTAAATCTGATTTTACTAATAGGTTTAATTATTTTTTAACTGTGTTAGCAAGATTTCTGAATAAATTATTTCACAACAAAGGTTTTCAGGAGAATGCTGCTGCTGCTGCTGCTAAGTCGCTTCAATCGTGTCTGACTCTGTGTGACCCCATAGATGGCAGCCCACCAGGTTCCCCCATCCCTGGGATTCTCCAGGCAAGAACACTGGAGTGGGGTGCCATTGACTTGCTACATATATGAAATGCTATCAGAGTTCAGGGATAATATTTTTAAAATGTCAACTATTAAACAACACAAATTTTACATATAATAAAAATTACATTATAGCCTATAAATTAATTTCTAAGAACTCTTATCAGACATATATTTATTATGAATATTTTAAAAGTGTGACAGAAAATACCACATGCCTGTGATGCTAACACTTTCATTTTGAGGTACAATTTCTCAGTTTACACGTTTTGGTAAATACAGAGTCAATGGCTTAATTTTCTTCACATCTGCTATTCTCTCTCCCACCCTCCCATTTCCCCTCCCTCCCTTCCATTTCCCCTCCCTCCCTCCCTCCCTCCCTCTCTCTCTCTCTCTCTCTCTGTCTCTCCTTTCCAAAATAAAAGCAATATCTTCTACACAGGTAACTCTTCCTATTAACATCTAATATCTTATACATATGAGCTTTCCTGGTGGCTCAGTGGTAAAGAAACTGCCTGCAATGCAGAAGATTCACATTTGATCCCTGGGTGGAGAAGATCCCCTGGAGAAGGGAATGGCAATCCACTCTAGTATTCTTACCCAGAAAATTCCATGGACAGAGGAGCCTGGTGGGCTGTAGCATGCCTAGAGCCATGGGGTTACAAAAGAGTCAGACATGACTTAGTGACTAAACAGCTCAGCAGTATTATACATACACTTCTTTTAAATAATATATGACACGTGAGCATGCACCTATTTGTTTAACTCATAATAGCTGCTTCCTTCTCAGGCCCCATTCTTGCTATTTACTTCCTACAAACATCCTTTCCAACTGCTGGTGAAATTATTGCATCTCTGCCTATAAGAATTCCCAACCAATAATTCAGCTTAACAATATAACAGGAAGAGAGATCATTTAGTTTAGAAATTAGTATTGTTTCTGCACAATTATTAAACCCCACTAAGTATTCCCTGAAGTCAAACTCAAATGTTATCAATCAAAATCCAGTCATAGATTTGGAAAAAGAGGATGGGTTATTAATGACTGAAAGCTGCTGTATTTATTGAGCCACTGTGACTTTTAAAGCTCTGTTTCAATAAACATGAGGGAATAACAAAGAGATAAGATATTCTTTTAACTCTTAAAGGCATTAAATTTGAATTCTTAGAGAGGCTGCATAAAGAGAGATGTTGTATAAATATAGCAGATACTAGTGGAAAAGGAGAGAGAGAGGCAGGAATAAGAGATAATTTTTAGGATTAGCAAGTGGATTGTAACATGAAATAATAGGAAACAAAAAGTGGGAGAAAATTATGATTTTAGGACTAACATATTAAAGTAGGCAGCAAAAGAACCAAAAATGAGGTTGAATTGGAGGCGACTGAAGGAAAAATCCAACCAGTCCATTCTGAAGGAGATCAGCCCTGGGATTTCTTTGGAAGGAATGATGCTACAGCTGAAACTCCAGTACTTTGGCCACCTCATGCGAAGAGCTGACTCCTTGGAAAAGACTCTGATGCTGGGAGGGGTTGGGGGCAGGAGGAGAAGGGGACGACAGAGGATGAGATGGCTGGATGGCATCACTGACTCAATGGACGTGAGTCTGAGTGAACTCTGAAAGTTGGTGACGGACAGGGAGGCCTGGGATGCTGTGATTCATGGGGTCACAAAGAGTCGGACACGACTAAGCAACTGAACTGAACTGAAATGAAGGAAAAGACTTGAAAAGAAGATGAGATCTTATAACTAAGGGTGTCTTTTTAGGCATTCTGTAAGCATGGGAAGATGGTTGAAACCACCAAAGTCACCTCTTCCCAGAAACTCGTATTAGAGGCACAAATTAGAGTTCAAAAGCTAAAAGGGAATCTCCAACCTCAACAGTGGAAGGAATGCAGAGCAGCCCAGAGAATTAAATAAAAGAGGGCAAGAATTAGACAGCACTGAAAAGGGTTTAGTCACTAAGCTAAACACACTTAGAATAGAACTGATAGAGAACTAAGAAGAGATAAGCAACAGGTTTAAAGCTAAGCCTGCATCTTGCATTTCATTCAAACTCCTCTTCTAGGAACTACAATCTGGCTCAACTGAGCTAAACATGTGAAAGAAAATGACAAAACAAAAGTCACTGATCAAATATAGAACCCTACTGTCTATGAATTTCCTAGTCATAAATAGTCTACTGATGATTACTCTTTGGAGCTATATGAAGCAACTATTTCAAATGGAATAAAAGAGGAAAATGTAGGTAATGTTTGACAGATTTTAAATTTAATTATATTTGCAAATCTGAGTTAACATAGAAAAAAGGCCATTGATTTGGGGAAGTTTGTTGCACTTCTTATGATAAACTCTCAAATTATCATTTTTTTGTGCTACTTCTTACATTTACCACAAGCAACAGGTTGAGGAAGATATAGATCATTCCAGCCTAAGGAAATACCCTGCTTTTAACTGATATATAGATTTTTAGTTTTCAAATATAATTAATCATTCGCCAGATTGTTGCTTTACTACTCCTCTACAAATTGCTCTGGGAGAAACTAACCTGCTATTTAAAGTGCATTGATTCCTTTAAATTAATTTCCTTTTAAGATCCCTCATTTGTTCATGCTTCTCTCAGTTCTTGGCATTCACACCTACAATTATATTCTGCCTGCTGCTTGGAATTATCTAGCCCCTATTAGAATCTGCATGATTTCCCACACTTCAGATTTACATGAGCATACTTGAAATTATAATTATAGTCTTGTATTTTTGTTCAGCAATTTTAAAATATCTGAAAGCAATGAATCTTTTGCCAACAGAGATTCTGGAACATACTCTACGTAAATGGCTCTTTATCTTCTGGGGGTTTTAGACCTCTTTTAAAATTGGATAAATGTCTGTTTTTCTCTAGTAAAATGCATGAATGCACACAAACACACATTTCCAAATACATTTAAATTATTTCCTTAAGCAAATTTATTTACTTCCTTATTTGATTTAGGCTATTATAAAACTACTACACTAAATGTTTTCTAGGTTATAAAAAAACAAACCTCTTTCCACACACCACTTTACGAAAGTTCCATAATAATGCAGTGTCTTCTTAGACCAAGCTGGTGTCCATGGGTAGCATCCTTCATTCTACCTTATTTCTATATTTTAATAACATCAAACTGCAAGAAGTTTCAAACATTCTACGCTTTTTCTTTCTTTTGTGCCATTTCTTAATACCTACTATGTCTTCTTTTGTGACTCTATGGTCAGAGTGCTGAAGAATTGGTACTTTCTAACTGTTGATTGCAGCCATGAAATTAAAAGACGCTTACTCCTTGGAAGAAAAGTGATGACCAACCTAGACAGCATATTAAAAAGCAGAGACATTACTTTGTCAACAAAGGTCTGTCTAGTCAAGGCTATGGTTTTTCCAGTGGTCATGTATGGATGTGAGAGTTGGACTGTGAAGAAAGGTGAGCACCAAAGAACTGATGCTTTTGAACTGTGGTGTTGGAGAAGACTCTTGCGAGTCCCTTGGACTGCAAGGAGATCCAACCAGTCCATCCTAAAGGAGATCAGTCCTGAGTGTTCATTGGAGGGACTGATGTTGAAGCTGAAACTCCAATACTTTGGCCACCTCATGCGAACAGCTGACTCTTCTGAAAAGACTCTGATGCTGGGAAAGATTGAAGGAAGGAGGAGAAGGGGACAACAGAGGATAAGATGGTTGAATGGCATCACTGCCTCAATGGACATGGGTTTGGGTGGACTCCAGGAGTTGGTGATGGACAGGGAGGCCTGGCATGCTGCGGTTCATGGGGTTGCAAAGAGATGGAGATGACTGAGCGACTGAACTGAACTGAACTGAATTGTAGTGCAAGAGAAGACTCTTAAGAGCCCCCTGGACTGCAAGGAGATCAAATCGGTCAATCCTAAAGGACATCAACCCTGAATATTCATTAGGAGGACTGTTGTGGATGCTCCAATACCTTGGCCATCTGAGGCAAAGAACTAACACTTTGGAAAAGCCCCTGATGCTGGGAAAGATTGAAAGCAGGAGAAGACGGCAAAGAGAATCAGATGGTTCAATAGTATCACCAACTCAGTGGATACAAATTTGAGCAAACGTGGGGTATACTGGAGAGCAAATGAGTCTGGCCTGCTACAGTCCTTGGGGTTGCAAAGAGTCTGACACAGTTTAGCGACTGAACAACAATACATCTTCTTCCTTCTGTACCCTTTACCTCAGGAAAATAGCTTCTACCCCACATGACATTTTCAAAGATAGAAGTCTTATTTGAATTTATTTGAAATCCTTAATTATGTGTTTGGTAAGCAAATTCACAGGTAATCAGTATTTTGTTAGCTATATGAAGGAAAACAGAAAATGAACAAAAAGAATAGCTGTTCACATATAATAGCAAAGCATGAGAGAGACCAAGAAATAGAAGTTGGGAAAATAAGTTATATAATTATAAAAATGTTTATATATAAAAACAAGAAAAGTATATAAATTAAATTCAAAGTTATAATGGTGGATTAAACAAGTTCAAAAGTGGAGAAGATGATAAAAGTGAATTTTGAGAATATTGATGACTGAAGTAAACACAGAGTTCATTAACCCTGAAGAATTGTTATGACTCAGTTCACCATAGAGAGAATGGTGTTCTCAAAAGAATATGGATTTTAGCATCAAAAAAAATCTAGTTTGAATCCTGACTCTGATATCAACAGTTAGTAAACCACTATCATCTCCAGTAATTTAAGGAAGAAATAGAAGATATCAAGAAGAAGTGGCAAGAATACACAGAACTATAGAAAAAAGATCTTAATGATCCAGATAAACACAATGGTGTGATCACTCACTTAGAGTCAGACATCTTGGAGTACAAAGTCAAGTGGGCCTCAGAAAGCATCACTAGGAATAAAGCAAAGTGATAGAATTCTAGCTGAGCTATTTTGAAATCCTAAAAGATGATGCTGTGAAAGTGCTGCACTCAATATACCAGCAAATTTGGAAAACTCAGCAGTGGCCACAGGACTAGAAAAGGTCAGTTTTCATTCCAATCCCAAAGAAAGATCAAACTACTGCACAATTGAACTTATCTCACACGCTAGCAAGGTAATGCTCAAAATTCTCCAAGCTAGGCTTCAACAATATGTAAATTGAGAACTTCCAGATGTTCAAGTTGGATTTAGAAAAGGCAGAGGAACCAGAGATCAAACTGCCAACATCTGCTGGATCACAGAAAAAGGAAGAGAATTCCAGAAAAACATCTACTTCTGTTTCATTAATGGCACTAAAGCCTTTGACTGTGTGGATCACAACAAACTTGCAAAATTCTTCGAGAGATGGGAATACCAGACCACCTGACCTGCCTCTTGAGAAACTTGTATGCAGGTCAGGGAGCAACAGTTAGAACTGGTCATGGAACAACAGACTGGTCCAAATAGGAAAAGGAGTACGACAAGGCTGTATATTGTCACCCTGCTTATTTAACTTATATGCAGAGTACATCATGAGAAAAGCTGGGCTGGATGAAACACAAGCTGGAATCAAGATTGCCGGGAGAAATATCAATAACCTCAGATATGCAGATGATACCACATTTATGGCAGAAAGCGAAGAGGAACTAAAGAGCCTCTTGATGAGAGTGAAAAAGGAGAGTGAAAAAGTTGACTTCAAACTCCACATTGAAAAAACTAAGATCATGGCATTTGGTCCCATCACTTCATAGCAAATAGATGGGAAAACAATGGCAACAGTAAGAGAATTTATTTTCTTGGGCTCCAAAATCACTGCAGATGGTGACTGCAGCCATGAAATTAAAAGACGCTTGCTCTTTGGAAGAAAAGTTGTGACCAACCTAGACAGCATATTAAAAAGCAGAGACATTACTTTGCCAACAAAGGTCTGTCTAGTCAAAGCTACGGTTTTTCCAGTAGTCATATATGGATGTGAGAGTTGGACTATAAAGAAAGCTGAGCACTGAAGAATTGATGCTTTTGAACTGTGGTGTTGGAGAAGACTCTTGAGAGTCCCTTGGACTGTAAGAAGATCCAACCAGTCCATCCTAAAGGAAGTCAGTCCTGAATATTCATAGGAAGGACTGATGCTGAAGCTGAAACTCCAATACTTTGGCCACCTGATGTGAAGAACTGACTCATTTGAAAAGACCCTGATACTGGGATTGACTGAAGGCGGGAGGAGAAGGGGATGGCAGAGGATGAGATGGTTGGATGGCATCACCGACTCAATGGACATGAGTTTGAGCAGGCTCTGGGAGTTGGTGATGGACAGGGAAACCTGGCATGGGGCAGTCCATGGGGTCGCAAAGTGTTGGATATGGCTAAGCAACTGAACTGAACTGAATTTAAAGAAATACTTGGTTGGTTTTTAAACATGGATTATAATACGAAGAATATAACCAATTAATACACAGAGAATGTAACCTGACACATTGCTTATCCTCTTTTTAAAATACTGGTAAGAAAAAAAGTCCTCTGATCTTCAATATTCTTGTCCAAAAGGTATACTTTTACCTCTTGATACTATTTATGAGGATAAATATTTTATAATGAAAGAAAGTGAAAGTGAAATGTTACTTGTTCAGTTGTGTCTGATTCTTTGGGACCCCATGGCCTGTATTAATGAAAGTAAAACACCTGCAACGTACTTTAACCTGTGAGGCACTTAATAATATTAGTTTCTGTCTCCCCAAAGACACCAACTAAAGGTAGATTTTAATTATGAATCCTAACTATTCATGATTGTTTTTGATAAAATTTCTATGAACTCCAAGTGACTCTCAATTAATACTTTTGCAAATATTCTATCACAATAAATTATCCTTTCCCTTCATAAAGCCTTTTTTAGAATAAGATAAAGGAGTAGCTAATTTTAACTTGAGAAACTGGCCAAGGTTTCCCAAATCATTTTAACTGGATATTGAAAAATTAGAAAAATTAGAGTCATGTTGATAGAGTGAACTTTTAGGAAAGAGCATTTTTGGCTGAGGAAATAGAATTTGCTAAGAAATGAAGACAGAGATGTGAAAGAGCAGTCTAAAACACAGTCTAAGAATTACTCATTTTAGTATGAGTAGTTTATAGGATGTGTCTGTTGTCTAAGAGAGAAGCAGGTATAAATGATGTGGGAAGAAACCATTTAATTAGGGATCAGATGATGAAGAGAAATGAAGCTTCCAGGAGTTTTTCTAAAGGCAAAAAAGAGACTCCATAGGTTTCTAACCACACATGTTTTTTTACAAGCGTTTAAGAGATAATCCATTAAATCCTAAATTCAACATTTATAAGGAAAAGAATTGGAAATTTAGTGATAAAAAGTAGAGTATAAAGAAACAATTTCAGTCTTAAATAATTATACCATAATTTTTTTTAATGGAGAAGCTTAACCAATAGTGTGTATGAACCTGCCCTCAAGATACGAACTACTATTTTAATATAAGCAAGCTAATTTAATAAAACCATACATTGATTTGGTTATTTCATTTAGGTCTCAAAGAATCTCTAGAAGTATTTTTCAACCAAAATATATGGATCCAAATAATAAGATCCAATCATTAATTCCACTAATCTCATGGATCCAAGTAACTGTCACAAATTATTACCTTGGTACCCAAGAGTGAGGGTGGGGTAAATAAGCATTCATTGGATATTCAGGATGGCAGAAACTTTTCCAGCACAAGTTCTCATTAATTTTCTTTCAAAGACTCTTGTTTTTTGCATTTCATACATTGATATGAAAATAACTTAAGATATCAGCTTCAGTTTCTCCAAATTTATGAACATCTGTTGTTCTTAGGGCATTCACAGATTCTTCTCCTCAGTTCAATTCAGTCGCTCAGTCGTGTCCGACTCTTTGCAATCCCATGAATCGCAGCACGCCAGGCCTCCCTGTCCATCACCAACTCCCGGAGTTCACTCAGACTCACGTCCATCAAGTCAGTGATGCCATCCAGCCATCTCATCCTCGGTCGTCCCCTTCTCCTCCTGCCCCCAATCCCTCCCAGCATCAGAGTCTTTTCCAATGAGTCAACTCTTTGCATGAGGTGGCCAAAGTAATGGAGTTTCAGCTTTAGCATCATTCCTTCCAAAGAAATCCCAGGGTTGATCTCCTTCAGAATGGACTGGTTGGATCTTCTTGCAGTCCAAGGGACTCTCAAGAGTCTTCTCTAACACCACAGTTCAAAAGCATCAATTCTTGGATGCTCAGCTTTCTTCACAGTCCAATTCTCACATCCATATGTGACCACAGGAAAAACCATAGCCTTGACTAGACGGACCTTAGTCGGCAAAGTAATGTCTCTGCTTTTCAATATACTATCTAGGTTGGTCATAACTTTTCTTCCAAGGAGTAAGCGTCTTTTAATTTCATGGCTGCAGTCACCATCTGCAGTGATTCTGGAGCCCCAAAAATAAAGTCTGACACGGTTTCCACTGTTTCCCCATCTACTTCCCATGAAGTGATGGGACCGGATGCCATGATCTTCGTTTTCTGAATGTTTAGTTTGCTTCTCTGTTGCAGGTGGATAAATTGATGCAGATATTGGAGGGCATTAGCATTTGCCTGTTACTCTGCTCTCCTGTTTTGGCAGTTGCCACAAACTACAAACAGAGCATCACCTCAACTAAATTCTACCTCTTCGAAATAAAGAGACTGACAAGTTTCTATACAAATTTAAGGAAATGTACTACAGCCAAGAGTTTCATAGCTGTTTAACTATATTATGAATCAGACATCAAATGAAACTAAATGGGGAAGACTTTAAGAGTTTTGGATCTGATTCAGGGCTCAGTTTATGATATTTACAAGATTAGGATTTAATGCAGATGTGTATACTATAGCATATTAACTATAGTTTTTATGGCTTCCTTCTTCCCAGGCTATTATTTCATGACATTATTGTGATGAATGTAAAGAATAACATATGTGTGTGCAAAAAGTAACATAACCATTGTAATAGAATGAATTATTATTACAATAAACTATCAGTCTCAGGATGGGAAAGACTACTCACTGAAGGGGTTGTGTGAAAAAAATAGTACCAGATGGACCATTGTGTTGATCTGCGTGAATTCGATAGGATTTAACCCTGAAATGACCGATGTCCCTGTTTTGTTTTGTATTTTAACACCTCAAGGGTATCTTCCTTTGCTGCCTTTCTAGTCTAAAATATTAGAAAGATCCCCAGAGGCACTGGCACCACCAATATACAGGACCATGATTATCAAAATGCATTTAAAGAACTCAGTGATATTTCTATAGCTCTCTGGAGTCACATACAAATATAAACTGTCAAATCCAACACACTGATTTAATGGATAAAATATATGTGGAATTAAGAATCAAATTCTGTTCCTGACTTTCCTAGGAACGCAATGGGTGTCTGGAGAGGAATTTTTTAAATTATCTAGTGGTGCAATTTTCTTCACCACTCCAATAGGAACACAGATGATTAGGTTCACATGACTATAAATGTAAACTATGTGAAGTCCTACAGTCAGTGGGCTGTAAGTAAACATATTTAGGATAAATTATTCCAAAGCAGTAAAAATGCAATACTTTGTCATGCTAACGAGAATGATCTGCTTAAGAAAATGTCCCTGTTGGTTAGAATTAGGTTTTAATCATCTTTTGCCTATCCCCCCGTCCCCCCATAATCAGTAGGGATGTTCTTATCTAGGGGGTAATGCAATGAAATCTAATTCCATCAGAACTTTACAAAGTTGAATCAATATGTCCTTTTTATTCTCTCTTAACAGAGACATTAAGAGCATTCCTATATTCTTTTTTAAACTGTTTAAATAAATATTAGAGTCTTTCCAGTAAAGTTTGTTTTGTACAGTGCTCTACTTAATAGCTCAGAATGCTTCTAGCAGGAGAAAGACAAAATTGAGACCCCCGCCTTGGGAAAAAAATGTGCATCTTAGCTTACTTTCACAATAATTACAAACACATTTTACTTCAGATTCTTCTCCCCTGGAGAGGAGTCATGAGAAACCTCATAAAAACCGAATTTCCTAGTTTAAAAACAAGGAAAAAGAAAAGAAAATGCTACATGTTCTACTCACCCTCTCTAAGTTTTCAGAAATCACAGACAAAATTTTAAAATATCCAAAATTTTGTTTCTGGCTGATCTAATCACAAAATCTTCTTTTAAGAAACAGCTATAAGCCTTCTTCATGACAATTCCATGAAAGCCATTTTTAGATGTATTAATATGAAATCTGGGGGCTTCCCTGATGGTTCAGTGGTAAAGAATCTGCCTGCCAATGCAGGAGACACAGGAGACCCAAGGTCAATCCCTGGGTTGGGAAGATCACCTGGAGAAGGAAATGGCAACCTACTCTAGTATTCTTGCCTGGAAAATCCCATGGACAGAGGACCCTGGCCGTCTACAGTCCATGGGGTCACAAAGAGTTGGACACAACTTAGCGACGAGGCAACAACAACAAAATATGACATTCTAGCACTTCCAAAACATATTTACATTCAACTTCACATTTGAGCCTCAAAAAATTCACTGTATTAGTACAGCAACCAACAAAGGAGATAATTTTTTTTCTGCCTTTTAATAGTGAGACTAGAGCAACTTGGGTTGCAAGCTGAGACATTAGGTTTAGAGACTCAATGTGAAATAAAGTCAGTTATCACTGACTGAGAATCTTTAGATATTACACACTCTCATAGAGAGTTAAATTTATTAATTCCAAATCCAAAATATATTTCAAGATATGGGTATTTTCACATGATGAAACTGAACCTCTGAAAATGTAAGCACTTTGTAGACACTGAGTACATACAGAGATATTAATAGCACGTCAACTTTAGTCTATTTGCCTCCAAAATGCAAATTTTTCTTCACTTACATGACCACTCAGTGTCTCTGCATCTGGCATGATGGAGTGAACACTCAATTACAGGTAAGTTAGGAATAAGAAGATGAGGAGTTTTTTCTAACTGGGTTTACCTAATACCATAGTCCAGGAAAGGGCTTCTCAACTTCTGGGTTTATAATGAGGAGGGTAGGCTTCCTTATTGGATAAACTAATTTGCCCCCTTTTATTCCTAAAGAAATGACAGAAGAGGAGTCAACTTTCCCATCTTAAGGTTCTGCTCTCCAAAGTTCTCCCTACCAACCCAGTGCCACCCACCCTGCAAAGTAGTCTCCATCATTTTGTCCCATGAAATAACCACTCCCTCAGTGGATCTCAGTGAAGGCTAAACAGACTCAATTGTTTTTTTCCCTTTTTAAAACATACTTGATATCTTCTTCAATGGTCCTATGAGGACTGATAAGAATGAGATACACTGAAAGTGAAAAGGAATAAGTTCTTCTAATTCAAATATAAAAATCTGTCTTTGATCCTCTATTATAAATTTTTTCCTTTGTTCACATTTTTCTTTTAAAAGCCTTTTCTCAGTGAGAAACTGCTTCCATGATTCTGACAGTCGAAATATGAGAATCATTAAAAATCATAAGTGAGAGTAAATATAGATATTTCTGATACTGAACTCTATTTTGAAATAACTACATATCACATATTTATTTATATAAATATGTATTCTGTTGATTGCATATTTTAACATGTTGCTAAACTGTGGGGAAACTGTCAATTTTTTTTAAAAAAACTTATTTTATTTTAATTCTCCAATAAAAAAAGATGCTCCTTTGAGGAAGGAGAAAGGGGAACTTATCTTCATTCTTCTGACAAACCTTTCATGGTGTTTTCTCTTCACGTTTCTATAGCTTCCTAATTTTAATAAAGTTATTTGACATGTTATTAAGAGACCTTCCAAGTACCTCATTAATTCCTAAAAAATATGTTACTTCCTGAAATATCTGAATGAACAAAATGATATTTGTTTTCTTTTAAGGAGGCATTAGTTGGCTCTCCCCCAAAAGTAGCTTACTGACCATAGCCAATAGTGTCTGTTTAAGCAAGTCCCAGAACAAGGTCACAGCTACTGCTAACCATTAAAGAGCTGAGCTGCTATTACATGTAGAAACTTGCATGCGCTAACAAGGCAAGGGCCATGTGGAAGTTTTTGGTTCAAAAAAGTGCCTCACAAATAATGTTTTCTATGCTTCAAAACTGCTATGAGACTAGATTTTGAATGTTCTCACCACAAAAAAGAAATAAGTATGTGATGTGATAAAGACGTTCGTTAAAACTACTGGTGTTAACCATATGGCAACATACAAATGTATAAAATCAACACACTGTATACCTCAAATTTACACAATGTTTAATGTCAATTATACCCCCCAAAATAAAGAAAAACTAATTTAAGCAACTATATCATCAAAATCTCAAAAATTATCATGGAATTTTTCAAACTTAATAGTGCTCACATTTTTTTATAAGCTAATACATCAAATACACTCTCAGGATAACTTTCCATGTTCAAGGAAAGAAGATTAGGATTTTTTTTAAGTTTGGGAAACACTGAACTAAAGAGATATATATTTAATATCATATAAAAAGAAAAGCAATATGAATGAATTTATCTTTAAGTTTCAGTATTCAGTTTTATTTTCTACATTTGAGGTACATAGCTTACTCCAATTACAATTACCCAACTAAGTTTCTAAGTTGATTAGAATCAGTTTTTCAAAACATAAAACATAGCTTGGTTATCGTGGCTCAGACAGTAAAGCGTCCGCCTACAATGTGGGAGACCCGGGTTCGATCCCTGGGTTGGGAAGATCCTCTGGAGAAGGAAATGGCAACCCACTCCAGTATTCTTGCCTGGAAAATCCCATGCACAGAGGAGCCTGGTAGGCTACAACCTATGGGGTTGCAAAGAGTCGGACACGACTGAGCGACTTCACCTCACCTCACCGCAAAGGATGTGCATTACTCAGGGTTCATGGAGGGAATGGGAACATCTAGACAATCCAGGTTATCCCGTAAAAAGAAGTTAACAAGGAAAAATAAAGCTGCTAGAAGACCTGAAAAGAAAACCTCAGGAGAATGAGGCAGCCTAGAAAGTTGCTAATATCCTTAGGAACAAGGGTGGGAGTGGGTATTACTGGAGCCAAGGAGCTGGGGCCATCAGCTGTCCTGTTGGATGGGTGCTGGGACCAGTGAGAGAGAGACTGCCCCGGTGGAGCTGAAACCCTGAAAGTTCCTCCTCAAATAATTTTTGGGAATTCTTGAAAAATGAATTACATTAGTCCACCAGGAAGGTTTTTTCCCCTTCAAGAAATGTTGTTCAAAATGGTCACTTGTCTACCGTATGATTTTCCCTGTGTGCTCTACAAGTGGACACTGAAATGAAGTGAAAGTTGCTCAGTGGTGTCCGACTCTTTGAGACACCATGGGCTATAGATTTCATGGAATTCTCCAGGCCAGAATACTGGAGTGGGTAGTCTTTCCCTTCTCCAGGGGATCTTCCCAACCCAGGGATCAAACCCAGGTCTCCCACATTGCAGGCGGATTCTTTCCCAGCTGAGTTATTAGGGAAGCCCTTCAAGTGGACACTGATGATAGCAAAATAGAATCATTTATCATCTGATAACTGGCTTCATTAAACTATTTGCTGGCCTTTCACATTCCTTCTCCTACGCTGATTCTCAAAAGGCCGGCTAAATCCAGGCAACGCTCTAGCAAAGATTTACAGAAAGCTCAGGGACACTAATGGAAAAAGAAAAGAGGACAATTTCAAAGTGGATATTTACCAGCAGTCCCAGAGTCAGCTGAGCACACATTACTACAAACAGCATTCTGCCCAGGCTACCCCTCACCTTAGGACCAACCAGCCATTATGTTCAAGAGCTGGTATACATTCTGTCATGTTACCTTGTACCCGAGTACAAGCTCCAGACCAGACAACACAATTCAGAGGCGCTACTCAAATCCACAATGAAGACAGATTATATAGATGTGCAAAGTAATGTGATTCTTTAGTGCTCTGAATGAAGTGATTTCAACATGACATTTAAACTTTCTCTTTAATGAAAAACTTCGTTAGATCATTTTTTTCTTCCCCAATACCCACCAGAAAAGATTAGTCTTCTTCTTCTAAGTAATAGTAACAGGGGAGGTAATAAATACATTGCTAACATCTTCAAATTAATTCCACATTTCTCACCCATAAGGTTCCAGCAGTATTCATCAGACTCAGAGTATCTCTTCATGCAGTCAGTTACATTGTTAAGCTTTTTATGTACATTCTCTTTGGTCCTGCCCTAAAGTTGACAAGGAGAATTACAGGGATTAACAACTAAAAAAAAATAAGCATAGTTCCTTACTATGGAATTTATTTCCATACAGATATGATGCCAGTATAACAGAAAAGAGAGACAATCCAAGATGCAGCTAAATTTTATTTGGATTTTCTGAGAGGTTTGCTTAGGACGTGACCCTTGAGATGGACCTGATGGGAAAAATGAGCCAACTAGTTGAAAATATGAGGGAAAATATAATTGTTAAGAAAGGCAAAGGCTTTTGGATCACAAGTAAGCTTGTTATAAATGAAAAGCAGAAAAGGGAAGTAAAGGAAGAAAAAATGTAGTCAAATAGATAGGGAATAAGAAACGTAACCAGAAGAGGAATAATACAGGTCCTTGTGGAAATGTTAAGGGTCTGATTTTCTTTTCCTAAAGAGTAGGTGAAAGTCACTGGAGGATTTTAAGCAGGAGAGTGATATGGTTTCATTCTCATTTTTAAATTATTACTCTGACTGCTGAGAATGGATTATGGGGGAGGGGGGAGACTAATTATTTAACAATCTATTACATAAAATAAAGTGACTGATGACAATTTCTTGGGCTAGGAGGGAATAGTGAAGCTCAAGAGAAACACAATTATTTTGGAGACAGAGCTGACAATCCTTAATGGGTTGATTGCATGCGGAATGTGAGAAGAATCAAGATGGTTTTGCTTTTTTATTTTTTTTTTTATTTTTGCTTGTTTGGGGCTTGGTATTGAGTAGAACAGAATCAAGTAGGAACAAGCTTGGGGGGTAATATCAAGATTGCAATGTTGATTCATTTACTTTGAGACCTACTGAAATCTGAGCGAATATGTCAAGTAGGCATTTGATATTGAGAGAAGATTTACAACTGGAGGCATACACCTGTGAGTCACTGAAGTACAGACGGTATTTAAAGCCAGACATTTATAAAAGGCTTCTTAGGGAGTGTGCAGCTGAGAAAAGTACAGGGTTCAAGGCTAAGCCCGAGGCCTCAGAATTAGAGGTTATGCGGTGGAGGAGCACTAAGTAAGGCAAGCTGAGCTAAAGGAGTTAGCTGGTAGCAAGAAACTCAGGAGAATGTGAAGTTCTCAAAAACAGGATAAAAAAAAACATTCAGTAGTCTACTAATTGTCTGTTGTTGAAAGACCAAATAAGATGAGGAGTGATGAAAAGTGATCTCTTTCTTCAGCAAAATGGAGATTGTTGATAACCTTGACAAAAGTAGTTTCAACAAAGTGTATACGAAGAAAGCCCAAGAGTAGAGCAGACACCAGAATCATCATTAAGACCCTACCTACCTGGAGCTCTTTCTAACAGAAACTTCTTCACGTCATGCTTTTGCTAACAAGGAACCTTAAGGCAACTCATGTATAACTTAGAAACCTACTCTTCTCCTCCAAGACCAGAAATGATTGGGAAAAGACTTTGAGGTGGTTTGGTCTACTTTATGTCAAGCCCAGTGCTAAGAGGCCAGATCAATCAAATTCTCTCTCTGTGGTCTGACTCTGAAGCGTAAAATAGAAAGAATCAGTGCAAACTGAACTTACCAGATTGGCAGAGCAAGGCCTCAAGACTGGAGCTTTGATGGATCCTTGTTAACAGACATTAGCTATGAGTTACACAACAACCATTCAGGATGGAGGATAAGATATCTACTTCTTAGCTCATAAGATGCACAGTGACTGGAAGAACAGAGATGAGGACATTAACCACAGCTAAATGTCCACAAACCTTTTGATACTAACATCTCTAAGAGGCCTCAGAATCATGAGTAATTGCATTCCCAGTTGGTATTTTGGTTCCAGCTTTCTCATAAGTCTTGTTCCATGGATCTCATAAGACATGAGGTCTTGTTCCATGGATCTCATAAGACCTCAATTATCTTAGTTCTGTAGCTCTTGCATCCTTACAACAAACCATTTACCCTTGAGGTTTCTGACTATGGTTTTCTCCTAAGCAGTCAACAGATTCTGACTAATATAAGACACTGTACACAGGAATTGTTCATCAGATACTTAGAATAAATAAGTCAAATAAATAAGCACTGATAGGGTATTCATAAAAACAACAGATTCAAAAGGTGATTTTAAAAAAGAAAGTGTTACTGTACTTCTTGGAGTTGATGAGCATGTGTTGACTCACTGAGTTACTTGCACTGTAGTCATTCAATTTACACTAGAAAATAATGAAGTGTTGAGAACAAGAAGACAGGGCAGTTGATTTTGCATAGCAGGAGTGGCCAGAGGTATGTTTAATTTTTGCTCTTTTGCTAAGTGTTGCTGTTACTGATCACAGGGAGACACTGAAAAGTATAAGTATCATCCGATTACATGTATGTGTCTGGAGTGGGAAAAAGATAATACAAGGGAAATGCCACAATACAAAAGTTGTTTGTTTTTCAATGATGTGCAATTAGCTACCTCATTCTTCCTTGTTTTCTTTTTCCAAAACACTGCTGGCATTTTTGCTGACAGAATTTTTTCTTTATCTAAGTGTACCTGATATACTTTAAAACACAGATAAACTTAAAAACACAGAAAGGAACACAGAAAAACTGTTCTTTCCTCTACCAAAATAAAAAAAGAAAGAAACTCTATATACTATGATTAAAGATGTGAAAGGTTATTAAACTTCTCTTTTCTCTTGGCAAAAGTAATGATGCTTGAGAAAGTCACCTTCTAAACCTTGGTAACATGGTTGGTCAAAAAAAGAAAAGAAATAAGAATACAAAATATATATAAGTGTTGAGAGATTATCCAAATACGCCTCCCAAGGCTGTATTATGATAAAGCTGATGATTAGGACCATAAAACAAGGCTTCTCAACCTTAAATGCATCGCACATCTCTTTAGGATGCTAAATATACTCTGGCAGGATGTGAGCAGGCTTTTTCCACTACCCAGATAATGCGACCTTGAGCCCCTCCAGCTGAGCTCACCATTAAAGAGAAACAAGGTAAAACTCAGAGATGCCTCTGCTTTGTTTTTAATCACAATCTAATCAATAAAAAATCAAAGGATTCCACAGAAAGTCTAAGTTTGCTAAGGGAAGATGAGAAATACCAGTATTTGATATTTCCTTCCTGTTCTATAAGTAAATCTCAGAGAAATTATTAAATTGCTTCTCATTTCAATCAACAGCATAACCAAGAATGAATAGGATTCCCCCACATTCAGAAAGAGGTAGAGGGTAAATGGGGCTTCCCTGGTAGCTCAGCTGGTAAAGAATCCACCTGCAATGCAGTAGACCCTTGTTTGATTGCCGGAGCAGGAAGATCCCCTGGAGAAGCGATAGGCTGCCCACTCCAGGATTCTTGCTGAAGAATTCCCATGGACAGAGGAGCCTGGTGGGCTACAGTCCATGGGGTTGCAAAGAGACACGACTGAACAACTAAGTATAGCACAGCACTGTGGGTAAATACTCAATTTCACACAATAAGCATTGACACAAAATTCATTTTTTCAAATTTCTATGCCCTTTGTCCTCTGCTACTCTTCTCTTCCTCTTCTTTCTGGATTAACCCATATATAGATGTGAAACTGAAAGCCGCTCAGTTGTGTCCGACTCTTTGCGACTCCATGGACAGTCCATGGAATTCTCTAGGCCAGAATGCTGGAGTGGGTTGCCATTTCCTTCTCCAGAGGATCCTCCCAACCCAGGGATCAAACCCAGGTCTCCAACCCAGGTCTCCTGCACTGCAGGTGGATTTATACTTATGCATATATGTATGCATATATATATGCATATACACATACACACAAGTGCACATATTCATATGCATAATAAAGAAAATATAGTATGTATTTTTCTGTCAGCAGGCAACTAGGCTCTTTCCATGTCTTTGCTATCGTAAACAAAGCTGCAATAAATATGGGAATAGAAATTTCTCTTCGAGATTCCAATTTAATTCCCTTTGGTTACATACCTAGTAGTCAGATGACTGAGGGCTTCACAGGTGGCGCCAGTGGTAAAGAACCCACCTGCCAGTGTAGGAGGTGTCAGAGAAACATTCATTTCCTGGGTTGGGAAGATGCCCTGGAGGCGGGCCTAGCAACCCATTCCAGTATACTTGCTTGGAGAATCCCACGGACAGAGGAGTCTGGTGGGCTACAGTCCATAGGGTCGCAAAAAGTCAGACACAAGTGATTTAGCATGCACGCCTGCACAAGATGGCTGGATCACACAGTAGTTCTATTTTTAATTTTTTGAGGGGCCTCAATATTGTTTTCCATTATAACTATATCAGTTTTTATTCCCACCAAGAGGGTACAGGGTTTCTTCTTCTCCACAGCCTGGCCATTACCTGTTATCTTTTATCTTTTTGATAATAGCTATTCTAACAAGTGTGAGACGATACCTTCATTACAGCTTGGGGCAGCTAGGGAGATCTAGATAAAGGGTACACAGTTTCTATCATACAAAATGAATAAACTCTGGAAATCTACTGTGCAGCTGGTGACTGTCATTAAAAATACTGTGCCATATACTTGAAATTTTCCAAGCAGATATATCTTAAGAGTTTTGATCATGAAATAAACAAAGACAAAAAAGAAAGAAAAAGATAGGTATGGGGATAAATATGTAAACTAGCTTGACAGTGGTGATCCTTTGACAATGTATACATATATCAAAGCATGAAATTGTATATCTTAAATATGTACAATTTTTATTTATCAGTTATACTTCAGTAAAACTGAAAAAAAAAAAAAAAAAAAAACTAAAAGGAAGCCTAAAGGATATAAGCAATAGTAAGATGAAACCTAGAAAGAAAACTTTGCCTTAAGACACAAGCTATGTTCATTCTCTTTCAGTCAGAAACCAAACTGAAGCAAACATAACATGAATTTTTGCTACATGCTTGCCTGCCATGTCTGCAAAAGTCCCTGTGGGATATAAACCTAGGACCTACACATAAAAGTCATATTTACCCTATAAATGTTTAAAATGCATGAGTACAAGACCATTTAGTTGAAGTTCTTTTACTCTGGTTTTTCATTTTTAGAAACTCATTGATTTGCTTCCTGATATGCCACTTATAGTGAAAGTGTTAGTCAATCAGTTATGTCCAACTCTTTGCAAACCCTGGACTGTAGCTTACCAGGCTCCTCTGTCCATGGGATTCTCCAGGCAAGAATACTGGAGTGGGTTGCCTTGTCCTCCTCCAGGGGGTCTTCCCAACCCTGGGATCAAACCCAAGTTTCATGCATTGCAGGCAGATTCTTTACCATTTGAGCCACCAGGGATATACCACTAAGTGGCTGAAAAATATAGACTTACATTTTACAAATAAATGCAAAGCCGAAAGACTTGAAGGAATGTCATGTGTTTCCTCTTTACAGCATAAGAAAAATACACATTAATTATAAAACTATCATCTTCAAATGTCTTTTTGAAAACTATAACATAGTTATACACAGGTAGGTGTGTATATATATATAAATATATATACACAAAAAGATATTCTCAGACTTGTATATATAACTATATGTTCAGTTTAGTTCAGTTCAGTCACTCAGTCATGTCTGACTCTTTGTGACCCCATGAATTGCAGCACACCAGGCTTCCCTGTCCATCACCAACTCCCGGAGTTCACTCAAACTCACGTGCATCGAGTCGGTGATGCCATCCAGCCATCTCATCCTCTGTCGTCCCCTTCTCCTCCTGCCCCCAATCCCTCCCAGCATCAGGGTCTTTTCCAATGAGTCAACTCTTCACAGGAGGTGGCCAAAGTATTGGAGTTTCAGCCTCAGCATCAGTCCTTCCAATGAACACCCAGAACCGATCTCCTTGCAGTCCAAGGGACTCTCAAGAGTCTTCTCCAACATCACAGCTCAAAAGCATCAATTCTTCGGTGCTCAGCTTTCTTCACAGTCCAACTCTCACATCCATACATGACCACTGGAAAAACCATATCCTTGACTAGACGGACCTTTGTTGGCAAAGTAATGTCTCTGCTTTTGAATATGCTATCTAGGTTGGTCATAACTTCCCTTCCAAGGAGTAAGCGTCTTTTAATTTCATGGCCACAATCACCATCTGCAGTGATATTGGAGACCAAAAAAATAAAGTTTGACACTGTTTCCACTATTTCCCTGTCTTTTTCCCATGAAGTGATGGGACCAGATGCCATGATCTTCGTTTTCTGAATGTTGAGCTTTAAGCCAACGTTTTCACTCTCTTCTTTCACTTTCATCAAGAGGCTTTTTAGTTCCTCTTCACTTTCTGCCATAAGGGTAGTGTCATCTGCATATTGAGGTTACTGATATTTCTCCCAGCAATCTTGATTCCAGCTTGTGCTTCTTCCAGCCCAACATTTCTCATGATGTACTCTGCATATAAGTTAAATAAGCAGGGTGACAATATACAGCCTTGCCGTATTCCTTTTCCTATCTGGGACCAGTCTGTTGTTCCACGTCCAGTTCTAACTGTTGCTTCCTGACCTGCATACAGGTTTCTCAAGAGGCAGGTCAGGTGGTCTAGTATTCCCATATCTTTCAGAATTTTCCACAGTTTATTGTGATCCACACAGTCAAAGGCTTTGGCATAGTCAATAAAGCAGAAATAGATGTTTTTCTGGAACTCTCTTGCTTTTTCCATGATCCAGCAGATGTTGGCAATTTGATCTCTGGTTCCTCTACCTTTTCTAAAACCAGCTTGAACATCTGGAAGTATATATTGCTTCAATAACAAATGAGAAAAACTTTATTCAAATAAATGTAATGTGAATAATATAATAACTACCAAGAATGGCAATTTGCATAACAGTGAGTAGAATATCATCTGATTTAATTTATATAAAAACATAAAATTATAAACCTGCCATCACATTAAATGCATAGTAAATGGTAACTCAGAGAGTTTCATTATTTTTAACTTTATTCACATCCACACTCTTTTTTTCCTTTTCCATCTCAGGACCCCCTTTTGCTATTCAAGTGCCCCAACCACACCTCCCACTTACTTCACAGACCTGAGATCTTCACAACTAAGTTTAAATCTCTGGCTTCTGATTTTCCAACTAGACATTGTCTGTACTTCAATTATGAAATAGGCTGCACTCCAAAGATTATCATGCATGCATCTGAAAATCACTATAGATATTACCATAGGATCAATAATTATGTACAATACTGTGTACAATTTTCAGTTCCCAGATGAGCCTGCAAATATCAATTAGCCCATGATGTTTCAAAGCATTATATATGCATATGATGAGAGGGTAATGGGTCCCATATATCACAGGTTAAAAACAATTCTGCTACAGAAAACTACTCAAAGAGTAGCTTTCTCATCTTGATAATGAGGTGAAAACATCTATTTTCCTATTTCCTAATTCTCTGATTTTTAATGTGCTTCCTGCTTCCCACATACATTTACCACTGAAGATACAGTGGAGAACAAAACTATGTCTCTCCTCCCTGCGTCTTGAATTTCTGTTAGAGAGATAAAATTATACAAGTAAATTAAATAGCTACAGAAGATTGCAATTGCAATGTCAAAATAAAAATTTCTTTTTAATGTAAATGTGAAATTTCACATTAACTTAAGCCAGGAGTGTCTTTAATTTTACATAGTACTGGAATAATATGTGATACTCTATTTTGTAAGTTGGAAGAGTTGGGCTTTGATGAGGAGCAATGTTATTAGGAATGCCTCTAAACTCCAAAATTTTGCTGAATATCCTCATCTCCAGGATAGAGCTTTTCAGTGAAGAAGCATTCAGGAGGAAGTGGGACTCATGGGACTGAGATTTCTATGGGGCCAGGATGAACAAACTTCATTATAATGTAAATTTCTACCATGTGCAATGCCAATCAGCTTCCTAAGTTTCCCAGTATTGTGTTTCTTTGTTTCATTTTTCATGTCTTCAAAAACTGGCCTAATGTTTCATTTTTATCAGTTGCTCAGTTATATCTGTCTCTTTGCAACCCCATGGACTGTAGCCCATGAGCCTCCTCTGTCCATGGAATTTCCCAGGCAAGAGTACTGGAGTAGGTTGCCATTTCCTCCTCCAAGGGATCTTACCCATCCAAAGATCGAAACCACACCTCTTGCATCTCTGCACTGGCAGGTGAATTCTTCACCATTGCACCACCTGGAAAGCCCCAATGCTTCCTTTCCCTTACCCTATATGTTTCTTTTTTTTCTTTCTTTCTTTCTTTTTTAAATTGGAGGCTAATTACTTTACAATATTGTATCGGTTTTGCCATACATCAACATGAATCTGCCATGGGTGTACACGTGTTCCCCATCCTGAACCCCCCTCCCACCTCCCTCCCCGTATCATCCCTCTGGGTCATCCCAGCGCACCAGCCCCAAGCATCCTGTATCCTGCATCGAACCTGGACTGGCGATTCGTTTCTTATATGATATTATACATGTTTCAATGCCATTTTCCCAAATCATCCCACCCTCTCCCTCTCCCACAGAGTCCAAAAGACTTCTATACATCTGTGTCTCTTTTGCTGTCTCGCATACAGAGTTATTGTTGCCATCTTTCTAAATTCCATATATATGCGTTAGTATACTGTATTGGTGTTTTGATACATTACTTTTAACAGAAGGTTTTCTTCTTTAACCCCAACAACAGCAACAAAAATGATCCCACACTTCCATTCAGGTTTTGTGTGAATTTTTATAGCTAATAAGCTGGCAGAGAAGTGGCATGCAGCAAGATTGAGCATTTCTATGCTTTGTTTTTTTCCACCACTAAGAAAAACCAACACAGACAATAAAAGTAAAAAATAATACATTTAACTTACACTTCAGGGAAAATTATTGCTGAGATAGTAACAAATCTGAGAAAGCTACTGAAACAACAGTCAGCAGCTCACTTAGCAAAACAGAGCAGCTTAGGGCTGCTGCCAGCCTTTCCTGCACAGTGGGGAAAAATAGAAAATTGTACCTCATCAGAGAGGAAAACATGGAAAAAGAAAATTTCCTGGAAAAAGATATTTCCTCTTTGTGGACAGAACTGAAAAACACATAGAGCCCTTTCCAGTACACGGTCCCTTTTCAGGGCCAACTGCACAGAGAACCCAGACACAGACATGATTAAGGGCGGTGACGTGAACTCTTGTGCTTAGTCCTGTCGCTCTTTGGGACCCCATGGACTGTAGCCAGCCAGCCTCCTCTGTCCATGGAATTTTCCAGGCAAGAATATTGTAGTGGTTTGCCATTGCCTACTCCAGGGACTCTTCCCAACCCAAGGATTGAACGTACATCTCTTGCATCTCCTGCATTGGCCGGTGAATTCTTTATCACTGAGCCACTTGGGAAGCCCAGGGTGAACTCAGCCAGGCCTTGGAAACCAGCCAGCCCTGGTCCACTACACTTTAGCAGACTGTCTGGAAAGGCAAGGAGGAAGAAATACGGCCTTGACCTGAAACTAGCCCTGCTAACCAATGACAAATAGAAAACAGAATTTCGTGCAAGCATCTACATGTAGAGATGGGTACATCATGACAGTAGGGACTCCAGTAACAAGATTCTCAGGGGACATGGTGCCAGGGGAAGTAAGACCTTCAAATGCCAGTCAGAACTCTACTTAAAAGCAAAGAGTAGAAGGGGAGCTGGATAAGCAAGGTAAAAACCTGACCCAGAAGGAATGTGGAGTTTGAAAGATTATCAAGACAGACATTCAGCCACAGAGGAACAAGCCAGAGAGCTTTGATCAGACAATTGTGCGGGAAGTAGGTCAGCTGAGTCCCAGTGGATGCGTTTTAAGCTACTCAATTGTCTCCTACCTAAAATTAGGTATTATCCTAGGGATCAGAAGAGAGCTGAGTGGTGATTTAATTGCTCCTATCCCTTGGACATGACTGAGTGAATAACACACACATCCTTTGGACAGAGGAGCCTGGCAGAGTTGCAAAGAGTCAGACACGACTGAAGTGACTTAGCACGCATACATCATAAGGCAGAGAAAACCAGATAAGACTTAACATTCACAGCTATTTATAATATTTTTAACCATAGACTGACAATTTAGTTCTTCTATGGCTGAGCTGGGATAGAGGTACAGCGGAAAATGGGACCTGAGATCATGAATAGAGATCATGAAGTGGGGAAAGAGACACCCTCAGTAAGGAACAGGCGTAAGCAAAATGAATAGGGGAAACTATTTTGAAGTCACAGCCAAGAGGAAGAACAGCTAATGGGAGTTAAGCATAGTACGTTGGAGATTACCCCATAGCATTATTTTTCACATATGTCAAACCTTTGTACACAACCCTAGAAAATATCAACTCCATTGTGCTTTTTATAATACTGACATGTCCTTCTAGCTATAGTCTGAAAAAACAAACAAGGAAACCCTTCAAAGCAGGCAGAAGTAATAGATATTGACTGGCAGTCCTACTTTCCAAAGCACTGATATCAAAAGGAGAGAAGACAGGTAAACACAGGAGGGTACCATCTCCTGAATAATGAGCTCAGCAGATGACAATAAGCTCAGGTTTGCCATACACCAAAACAGAGACTCACTACCTTCTAATCCCGCCTTTTTGTTCTGAAATTGAGTCATATAAAACAGCTGTAAAACAGTCATTTGAAAAAATATGGTTCTACTTCTACAATATCAGTACATTTTCATATTACGGAGATAGCCTGTAGCAGAAAGAAGTAAGACATTGTCAAGGTTAAGAGTAAAAAGCTAATTCCATTTCATATAAGTAGGTGGGTAAATCTTTCTTTTAATCAAAGTTAGGTTTTTATAGCTTCTATTACCTCTATGCCACAGCTGCAAGAGTAAGAAGACAGAGACCACAGATAACTTCATGACATCAGTCCCAAATACTAGCACAGTAAACTTTAACTTTTTCTCATTAGGAAGAAATGGCGAAAAACAAACAGTAACAGGCAAACAAAAACATTGACTTGAAATTCTGTTACAAATCCTAAGGCATCTAACATGTAAGTGTTAGTCACTCAGTCATGTCCAGCTCTTTGCAACTCTATGGATTGCAGCCCGACAGGCTCCTCTGTCCACGGAATTCTTCAGGCAAGAATACTGGAGTGAGTTGCCATTCCCTTCTCCAGGGGATCTTCCCAACCCTGCCATCAAACCCAGGTCTCCCACATTGCAGGCAGATTCTTTGCTGTATGAACCACCAGGGAAGCCCAAGAATACTAGAGTGGGTAGCCTATCACTTCTCCATGGGATCTTCCTGACTCAAGAATTGAACCCAGGTCTCCTGCATTGTAGGTGGACTCTTTACCATCTGTCAAATCAGACAGTAAAGAATCTAATGTATACCTGCCTATTTGAGACCTAAGCCACCATAAGGAAAAGAAAAGATCTCTAAGACAAAAGTTTTCACATGCAATTTGTTAAATTCAAATAAGTATTTTTTTTCTAAACCTAGATGTTCATGTTAATTGGTGATCTGACTTCAAGTATGTTTAGTGTTCTGAACAGACACATTTAAGAAAACCTGCAGTACAAAAATTCCAATGGTGACTTCAGAGAAATCTGAGGATTATATAATAAGTTATAATATGCCTATCCATATATTTTGATCAATAATATCATTTTTATGAGAAAGAAAAATCATTTTATATGATATTATTCTATTGTGATACAGGTTTTGATTATCTAAAGTACTTTTATTAGTAATGAAGAATGATTTTTAGAATGCTGCAAATGTATATTGGTCTTATTTACTTCAAAATGATAAATGTTCTCATGACTCAATTTAATTATTTAAGGACTTAAACTATTGTTCAAACTCTATTAAGTTTTCCTTGGGTTGGTTATTTTCTTTAATTATCTTTACATCTAATGCAAACCAAAAAATTTCACCTTATTAGCTTGCTGATGCCTTTACTTATATATTAATCATTTATTTTAAAACTATCCTTGGATTTGGGAAAAAATTCTCACTAAAGCAAGCAAACAAACAAGAGAGTCAATCATAGTTTAACTATTTAAACATATTTTATCTTTTGCCATTGTATACTAATGTTTCACATATATAGGTAAGATACCATTTAAACCAACTTCTCAGTGAAAAAAATTCAACTACATAATATTATTATATAAAAATTATTTCACAGTCTGAGGGATTCTGCATTATTTTATTCACATTATTTTATGTCTTCTTAATTAGCATTTACAAAATTTTACTTTCTATGGTAAAAATGGCACCTTATTCCTTCAAATATTGCTAGTTTTAGGAAATTAACTTAATTACCTATTTGATAAAATAGAAAGTGAGAGTCATTATTTTTCTTGTTTGTTTTCACCCAGAATATGAATCTGAAGTTAACATGTTGAATGTGCTGGAAGGGAGAAGAGTCACCAAGAAGATGATTATAGCATTTCTGCCATAGCATTAATAGAGACTAAAAAAGTTTCCAGTCTCTATTTTCTATTTTAAAAATAGACAATGCATTGGAATAATCATTGGGACTTCCCTGGTGGCTCAGATGGTAAAGGGTCTGTCTACAATGCAGGTGACCCGGGTTCGATCCCTGGGTTGGGAAGATCCCCTGGAGAAGGAAATGGCAATCCACTACAGGACTATGGCCTGGAAAATCTCATGGATGGAGGAGCCTGGTGGGCTGCAGTCCATAGGGTCGCAAAGAGTCGGACACGACTGAGCGACTTCAATTCAAAATTTAATTCAATCATTACTTTTTAAAAGTTCCATGCCCATCTGGGCTATTGTTAACCTCTTGTCCCTAAAGAGCAGTTTAGTCAACCAGTTTCATCTTCACCTCAGTTCAGTCGCTCAGTCGTGTCTGACTCTTTGTGACCCCATGAATCGCAGCACGCCAGGCCTCCCTGTCCATCACCAACTCCTGGAGTTCACTCAAACTCACATGCATCGCATCGGTGATGCCATCCAGCCATCTCATCCTCGGTCGTCCTCTTCTCCTCCTGCCCCCAACCCATCCCAGCATCAGAGTCTTTTCCAATGAGTCAACTCTTTGCATGAGGTGGCCAAAGTACTGGAGTTTCAGCTTTAGCATCATTCCTTCCAAAGAAATCCCAGGGCTGATCTCCTTTAGAATGGACTGGTTGGATCTCCTTGCAGTCCAAGGGACTCTCAAGAGTCTTCTCCAACACCACAGTTCAAAAGCATCAATTCTTCGGTGCTCAGCTTTCTTCACAGTCCAACTCTCACATCCATACATGATCACAGGAAAAACCATAGCCTTGACTAGATGGACTTTAGTCGGCAAGGTAATGTCTCTGCTTTTGAATGTACTATCTAGGTTGGTCATAACTTTGCTTCCAAGGAGTAAGTGTCTTTTAATTTCATGGCTGCAATCACCATCTGCAGTGATCTTGGAGCCCAAAAAAATAAAGTCTGGCACTGTTTCCCCATCTATTTCCCATGAAGTGATGGGACCGGATGCCATGATCTTCGTTTTCTGAATGTTGAGCTTTAAGCCAACTTTCTCACTCTCCACTTTCACTTTCATCAAGAGGCTTTTTAGTTCCTCTTCACTTTCTGCCATAAGGGTGGTGTCATCTGCATATCTGAGGTTATTGATATTTCTCCCAGCAGTCTTGACTCCAGCTTGTGTTTCTTCCAGTCCAGCGTTTCTCATGATGTACTCTGCATAGAAGTTAAATAAGCAGGGTGACAATATACAGCCTTGATGTATTCCTTTTCCTATTTGGGACCAGTCTGTTGTTCCATGTCCAGTTCTAACTGTTGCTTCCTGACCTGCATACAGATTTCTCAAGAGGCAGGTCAGGTGGTCTGGTATTCCCATATCTTTCAGAATTTTCCACAGTTTATTGTGATCCACACAGTCAAAGGCTTTGGCATAGTCAATAAAGCAGAAATAGATGTTTTTCTGGAACTCTCTTGCTTTTTCCATGATCCAGCAGATGTTGGCAATTTGATCTCTGGTTCCTCTGCCTTTTCTGAAACCAGCTTAAACATCAGGAAGTTCACGGTTCATGTATTGCTGAACCCTGGCTTGGAGAATTTTGAGCATTACTTTACTAACATGTGAGATGAGTACAATTCTGCGGTAGTTGGAGCATTTTTGGCATTGCCTTTCTTTGGGGTTGGAATGAAAAGTGACCTTTACCAGTCCTGTGGCCACTGCTGAGTTTTCCAAACTTGCTGGCATACTGAGCGCAGCACTTTCACAGCATCATCTTTTAGGATTTGAAACAGCTCAACTGGAATTCCACCACCTCCACTAGCTTTGTTCGTAGTGATGCTTTCTAAGGCCCACTTGATTTCCCATTGATTAAATTCATATTTTATGTTTACTTGTCAGTATTCCTCTCTCTGCAGAAGTTTTGAGGAGGTTGTTTAAAAAAATCACACACACCTTATCCTTCAAACCAAGATAGGACACAATTGAGCGACTAAGTATAGCACATTAGGCAAAAGACAATTACCAAAATATGTAACAAATACTTTGGTAACACAAATGTGTTACTAAATAATGCACACACACACACAAATGCCTCTAAATTAACATTTTAACTACATTGCAGGGAAAAAAGCTGAGATGTCAATGAGCTGAGTTTTATTTTTCTAATAAGTCTTCCTGTGGGAGAATAACTTCTTTTAAAAAGATAAAGTCATGTTTATTTCCAGAATATTACTCTTCTTAATAACCTGTACAATTTCAAGTTAAATAATATTTTTATGTGCTTATATAGCCTGATTACAAAGACGCTAAGAAAAAAATTGGTTTAATTCCATATACTTGTGCAATATTAATATATATTTTCTTCCCTTGCTGTAATACTTATTTTTAATTTCTACATTTTTCTTTAATTAACTGAATTCTCTAAAAAATATTTTGCCTTTTTTTCAAGGCTGCTGCCTGTAGTTTTGGAAAGAGAAAGATAAAAAAAAAACAACCAAATACCCAATGAGTCAAAGTCCAAAACATTCAGCAACAAAATATTGACATTCAAGATATAATGCTATTATACTTACCAAGCATTTCAAAAAATTTCCCCCAAATTCTTTTTAGGACTATTTTAAGGTGCTATTTTGGTCTTGCATCACCATGGTTACCAAAATAAAACCACAAGAGTAAATTTCAATTTGATGTTAATTTGCTTCCAATTACTATGACTCTTTGCTTGGCACAGAATTCCCATTGATTGCATAAGAAGCTTTACGTGTGGGAGAACAGTGTGGTATTAAAAGCAGAACAAATACTTATTCCACTTAACTTTTGTTTTCACAGTGGCTTTACTAGACATTAGTTTTCTGAAAGCAACAAAAGATCCTAAATAGGGCAAAAAATAGCAAAAGAAAAGAGAACATTATCTGTAGAGATTGCACTGTCCTCTTTCTTTATTAGCCTTCAGAATATTGTAAGATTTTCAAATAATCTTACCATCCATTCAATTCTCTTTCATAAATCCTCAGACTTAGTCAGCAATTGTATTTGAGAGCTACAGAATCATGTCAGTTGACAAAGAGGGCATATTATCTGTATGTATTTATGTTTATACATTTTACATATATAAATAAATCATAAAAGTGTATGTGTATATACATATATAAATGAATAAGTACATTATATATATAAATCCAGATGAAACATGTGAATCTATGTCAAGTTTTATATCACCCATCCAAAGATTCATGTATTAAATAAGTTGTCCTCAGCCTAAGACTTATGTCAAAGTGGTAATTATTTTTAATATTTATATATATATATATATATATATATATATATATATATATATTTATATGAGGCTTCCCTGGTGGCTCAGATGGTAAAGCGTCTGCCTACAATGCAGGAGACCTGGGTTCAATTCCTGGGTTGGGAATTCCCCTGGAGAATGGCAATCCACTCCAGTACTCTTGCCTGTAAAATCCCATGGATGGAGGAGCCTGATAGGCTACAGTCCATGGGGTCGCAAAGAGTCGGACACGACTGAGCGACTTCACTCACTCATTTATTTATGTAAATATAATATTTTAATATTTTTTTAATACTTCATCAGGGGACTCCTAAGCAGAAACTATGAGACAGATGATGCCTGGATATGAAATTAGGAAAACTAAAACAGCTTTTTAGAAAGCTGAGGAACACTGTTCTGTGCTTTCTCTTAATATCAGGTACAACTCTCTCTATGACAATGGTTGTCAACTCAGGACGATGTTGACTGGAGACTTACTAATGGTCACGACTTGGGGGTAGGGATGGGAGAAGTAGTTGCTACTGGCTTCTAAAGGCTAGAAGCTGAGTATGCTATTAAGCATTCTACAATGTACGGAGCAGACACCCACAACAAAGAGTTACCTGGTTCATAGTGTAAACAGTGTGAATGTTGAAAAGCCCTGCACTAAGTCAAAATTAACAAGATATTTTTAATTCTAAGAGTCCCTTAAAATCAACAGTGGCTAATGGAAGTGTTTTCTCCTCTCTCCATTTTTTAAAGAAAGATTTTGAGGCTATTTTCAATTATGAGGGAAATGAATCAGTAGTTCAGTGATGTCTGCCATGTGTGAAGGCTGAGTATCAGATGGGGGTATATTTTCTATTTGTATCCTAAACTCTATATATTTTAGAGTTCTAATTGTTTGCCTGTGGTGCACCAAATGGCTAAGAAGCTAAGTTCAGTTCAGTTCAGTCACTCAGTCATGTCTGACTCTTTGTGACCCCATGGACTGCAGCACACAGGGCTTCCCTGTCCACCACCAACTCCTGGAGTTTACTCAAACTCATATCCATCGAGTCAGTGATGCCATCCAGCCATCTCATCGTCTGTCGTCCCCTTCTCCTCCCACCTTCAATCTTTCCCAACATCAGGGTCTTTTCATTTTTTTTTTAATTTTTATTTTTACTTTATTTTACTTTACAATACTGTATTGGTTTTGCCATACATTGACATGAATCCACCACGGGTGTACATCAGTTCCCAATCCTGAACCCCCCTCGCACCCCCCACCCCATATCATCTCTCTGGATCATCCCCATGCACCAGCCCCAAGCATCCTGTATCCTGTATCGAACATAGACTGGCATTTCATTTCTTACATGATAGTATATATGTTTCAGTGCCATCCTCCCAAATCATCCCACCTTCTCCCTCTCCCTCAGAGTCCAAAAGTCCGCTCTACACATCTGTGTCTCTTTTGCTGTCTTGAGTCGATTATACAGAGTGAAGTAAGTCAGAAAGAAAAACACCAATACAGTATACTAACACATATATATGGAATTTAGAAAGAAGGGTCTTTTCAAATGAGTCAGTTCTTCACATCAGATAGCCAAAGTATTGGAGTTTCAGCTTCAGCATCAGTCCTTCCAATGAATATTCAGGACTGACTTTATTTAGGATGGATTAGTTGGATCTCTTTGCTGTCCAAGGGACTCTCAATAGTCTTCTCCAACACCACAGTTCAAAAGCATCAATTCTTCAGCTCTCAGCTTTCTTCACAGTCCAACTCTCACATCCATACATGACTACTGGAAGAAGCATAGCTTCGACTAGATGGACCTCTGTGCTTGCTATTTGGTAATTCCTTATCTTCTGGTTGGAGCCTCCCAGATGGTGCCAGTGGTAAAGAATCTATCTCCCAATGCAAGGGACATAAGAGATGCGGGTCCAGTCCCTGAGTGAGAAAGATTCCCTGGAGGAGGGCATGTCAACCCACTCCACTCTTCTTGCCTAGAGAATCCCATGAGCAGAGGAGCCTGGCAGGCTACAGTCCATGGGGTCCCAAAGAATTGGACAGGACTGAGATGACCTAGCACACAGGCACATCTTCTGGTTACCTTTGCTTTCCTATGTGTTTGGGCAAAGAAAAGCTAACTTGAGGTGTGGCAAAAAAAGTGTGGAATCCTTATGAGTCTGGAGATGCTTTAACCTCATAGTCTGCAGGAGTAACCTCATTCCATTCTGAGTTCCATCAGTCACCTTTCACGTGCATTTATACACACCCGAAAGTCAACTGTTCTTTTTGACTGTATAAGATAATATAACAGTTAAAGCTACATATTTGGAAAATTTAACAGAAGATCATTAGGCTTAATAACTTGTTTTATATTTAGATCACTACTGGTTGCTTGGACTGTTAGTTTTTTTCTCACTACTGGTTGTTTATGATAGAAAAATGAGACAGAAATCAACACAATAATAACACAGTAAAGTGTAGCAGGGTTTCTGGAAAGTATTTTCTAGGTTATATTTATTGATATACGGAAATGAAATCATGGTTCCTTTACCAATCACAGAGAATATAGTATTTTAAACTATCCAAAAATAACATCTTGATTATTATGTCCAAAATTCAATACATTCTGTTTCTGAAATCACCAAGCAACAAAAACATGTTTTGCAGAAAATGATACAGTATATGCCAAGAGGCGGTGGTAATTATCATCAGCTTTTATGTTTAACCGTGATAGGATGTTATTACAGCCATCATATCTAGTAGCTGTCTTATAATCAAGTTTAAACATAGTCTTGGGGACGCTGAGCCCAGCTCTGTGATTTAGTGGCAAAAAAAAAAAAAAAAAAAAAAAAAAAAATTTCCTGAAAGGTTCTAAACATACTAAAGAAAGAAAGCAAAGTCACACACATAGAGATACAGCTAAACACTCAGCTCTCCCCATCAGGTTTCGCTCTCTGAACTTAATGCCTAGAGAAAGAAAACTAGTCTCTTTCTGGCAGTACATCTATCATTGTTTCTATGATTAGCACATCATTTTCTTCTTTCTAAGGTTTGTCTACCTATCTATTTATTTATTTAGGCTGCTCTGAGTCTTCGTTGAGGCCCGCAGTCTTTCTCTAGTTGTGGTAAGTGGGGCTACTCTCTAATTGCTTCTCATCATGGTGGCTGCTCTTGCTGTGAGCACAAGCTCTAGGGCACGTGGGCTTGGTTGCGGCAGGGGAGATCTTCCCAGACCAAGGATCAAACCGTGTCCCCTGTATTGGCAGGTGGATTCTTATGCACTGAGCTGCCAGGGAAGTCCTAAAGCCATTAGCCACTAGACCACCACGGACGCCCCAGCATGTCATTTTCATCCTTAAGATTTCCAAGTTTTCTGTCCCTGAGTGAAACAGAAGTCCTTACACCGGTCACAGGGTCCTGCACAAGCAGCTGTGCACCAGCTCCCTGACTTCTTCACTGCACTGTCCTCTTTGGAATGCTTCTAAACACTAAACAGGCTCCTAGCTCAGAGACTTTTATTTACTACTTGCCTTGGAAGAGGCATTCTTCCTCTAGATTTCTGCATTATTCCATCTCTCAGTTCTTCACTGTCTCCTCTGTTTCCTTGGCTGCTTAACTGTCATTCCACGCCCCACCCAGCTTCATCAAACCCTGGTCATCCTTTATCTTCCTTCCCTGCCTCACATTTCTCCAGAAGGGTGTATTCCCTTTCTTGTTATATTTTCCTAGATAGTCTGAATAAGTTATGCATTAATTCAAACCTTTCTTATCTGTGCATTTTCATACTATTACTCACAAGGTATTTTAATACTAGTATCTGAAATGCTCCAATGATAATGTTCCAATCTGAAATAGATCTAAACTATTATTTAATTAAAGTCTTTGTGGGATTTTTGTTGTTGCTGTTATTTCCCTTATGCAGCATACAATAACTTTGGTGAGTTTCCTTGAAATATGAAGGGGTTTTTTTTTCTTTTATTAGCCAAAATAAAGGGTGAAAGTCAACCATTTGCAAAACTCATGTGCTGGCAAACATTAGTGACTTTCCTGTTATTCTTCTTTTGTTTCCCTCATTTTTAAAATTATTTTTAATTACTAAATGAAGAATATGAGAGTATTTAATTGATATTTATATTTCCAGCTTCTTCTACTGTGCCTAGCACATACTGGATAATCAAAAATGCTGGTTACATTAAAGAATAGATTTAGTAACAGAAATAGCAATTCTTAGCTAGATCTAGTAATATAAAACATTTTAATCCATCTTTTAAAGCAAGCACTGTCTGATTCATGTGTTTCTCTAGTTTCAAATACATGTAAATAATGAAACAAGTACCTCCTATGAATGATCTTTGTTTCCAAAAGTAAACTGATCATTTGCTTTCTAGTTAATTTCTTACTTAACAGTGATGTCAGCAGGAAGTGCCTTTCATCTCAACTTTAATTTAAAACCCTATTAGGAAAACTCTCTTTGCCAGAAGACTAGAGTCCTTACATCTCTTAGAATGGCATGCGTTCTCACTAGCTGATCACACGATTACATTACAGATCTTCTGAATTTAGTAACTGATTCTAAAAATAAAACTCGTATACTATCATGTAAGAAACGAATTGCTAGTCTAGGTTCGATACAGGATACAGGATGCTTGGGGCTGGTGCACTGGGATGACCCAGAGAGATGATATGGGGAGGAAGGTGGGAGGGAGGTTCAGGATTGGGAATTCATGTACACCTGTGGTGGATTCATGTCAATGTATGGCAAAACCAATACAGTATTGTAAAGTAAAAAAATAAAAATAAAAAAAATAAACTCTACACCAAAAAACAAAAATGAAATCTTCCTCTAAGTTTCTAAAGATAAAAGAATCTATGAAAAAGTTACCTTATTATTTCACATTTTGGTATCAACTTTCCTGCAAGCTATATCAGTTTTTGAGGACCACTGTAACAAACTATCACAAATGAATGGCTTAAAATAGCAGAGATGTATTGTCTCAGGAGTTCTCATGGAAGCTGAAGCTCTAATACTTTGGCCACCTGATGTGAAAAGCTGACTCATTGGAAAAGGCCCTGATTCTGGGAAAGACTGAAGGCAAAAGAAGGGGGCAGGAGAGGATGTGGTGGTTAGAGAGCAATATTGACTTAATGGACTTGAATCTGAGCAAGGTCTGGGAAATAGTGAAGAACAGGGAAGCCTGGCGTGTTGCAGTCCTTGGGGCTGCGAAGAGTCGGACACGACTTAGTGACTAAACAGCAACGCTGTATTGCCTCACAGTTCTGGGCAGGAGACGTCCAAAGTGAAGCTGCCAGCAGAGCCATGTGACGCCTGAAACCTGCAAGAATTTTCCTATAAGGAAATTCTTCCTTGCCTCTTTGTAGCTTCTGACAGTTGACGGGCAACCCTTAGCATTCTCTGGCCTGCAGTTACATTACTTCAACCTCTTCCTCAGATGTCACACAGCATCTCCCCTTCAGCATCTCTGTGGCCTCTTTTTATAAAAACATGAGCCTTGTTGGATATAGGCCCCCTCTACTCTTGTGTAACCCCCTAACTAATTACATATGAAGTGGCCCAATTTCCCAAAAAAATGTCACATTCTGAAGTTCTAGAGGTTAGGACTTTAACATATCTTTCGGGGAAGCACAATTCAACCCATGTGAAAGAAGTGAAAGTGTTAGTCGCTCAGTTGTGTCCGACTCTGTGTGACCGCATGGACTGTAGCCTGCCAGGCTCCTCTGTCCATAGGATTTCCCAGGCAGTGAGTTGCCATTGGAGTGAGTTGCCATTCCCTTCTCCAGGGGATCTTCCTGTCCCAGGGATCACACCCATGGCATTGCCAGTAGTTTCTCTACTGTCTGAATCACAAGGAAAGCCCATTCAACCCATAGCATTAGCATTTTTCTAAGAGGGATAAAACTGTAACACCCTGGTATTAGGGATACATCAAATGAGGTTGTGCATTGGGATGTTATATAGTGCAGTGGTTAAAGGCACAGAACCCAGTAGAGATGTTTGACTGATTCCTATAGGAGCAAGAGCTAACACGAGTGGAAAAAAAGACAGTTCTAACAGCAAAAATGAAGTCACAGAGTTCTAAGGGGCACCAGGGAAATGGTGTTCTGAAGTCAATAAGGCAGAAAAAGTGGTGTCAAAAAATAGTGAAAATTCTTCCTCAAAGAAGAATCCCAAGTAATAAATATAGAAGGAAGGAATGAGAAAAGTTTTAATATATTACCATTAAACATCACAGTGATAACCACTGCAGGGAAAACACACTAATGAATGCTAAAATTGGTGAGCAAAACTTAAAGGAAAATAGGATATTTGCAAAGCCCCAAAGTACCTCCCTCAAATTATTAATTACTATGTAGCTTTAACATATCTCCAAATGCTAGTATTTCTCCCTCTAGGAGACATAGCTTAATTCTCTTACCCTTAAGCATTAACTGAACTCAGTGACTCATTTCTAATGAATCTAATGAAGGAAGGGAAAGCACAGGAAGTTTATGAAAGATAATCCTGGCAGATATTGCCTTATAACCAAGTGATCAAGATGAACATCATCTTTAATAAGCCCTATGGATATCATGTACCTCAAAATGATGTGAGGAGGAGGGTACGTCACACCTCTGTGGTATCCCCTCCCAGATTTCATAACCCCAGTCCAATCATGAGAAAGTATCTGATCAACAGGTTAAGAAAATAAAAGGACTTCTTATATGCAAGAGCAGGGGTGAAGTGAAGCCATTTTCATCTAAACCATGATCATTCGAGAGGAGAGTGTGGTATTTCAGGTTAATTTCTTCTCCTCTGAGTGTGGAACCATTCTAGAAAATAATATCATCCAAGAACTAAAACCAAGAGATGAGATACATCAATCTGACATCTTTACTTCAAATTGCAGTCCTCATGTAGTGGATGCAGTGCCTACTTCAATTCTCAGGTGTGCAAGAGGGAAACTTAACTTCATAAATGATCAGTTCTTATTTTAATCCTCTAACGCACAAATGGAGTAGTACGAATCCAATGTCAATCAATCAAGGGCTCCTCATTTTCCCAGATCAGGTCTAACATCCAGGGTCCTTACCAAGTTTGGGGGACTGATAATGGTTCATCAATTAACAACTGTCCAACACACCTAGGCACTGCAACAGATAATTTTTGTTCTTTATATAATTTAATTATAAAATCCATATGAGAGGTGAATTCTAATTTACTGAGAAGGAAACAGAGGGAATTGTTATTGTGGTAAACTATGCGTAAAGTTTACCATTCAACAATTTAAAAGGTATGATTCAGTGGTATTACATTTACAATATTCTTCAACCACCACCACTATGCATCTTTAAAACTGTTTCAAAATCACAAAGAGAAAGTCTGTACTCAAGCAATGATTTCCCTTTTCTCCGTTTTCCTAGCCCCTGTCAACCTCTGTTCTACTTTCTCTATCTGTGAGTTTGCCTTTCCTACGTGGCTAACATAAATGGGATTTCTTTGGGAGGAATGATGCTAAAGCTGAAGCTCCAGTAGTTTGGCCACCTCATGTGAAGAGTTGACTCATTGGAAAAGACTCTGATGCTGGGAGGGAATGGGGGCAGGAGGAGAAGCAGACGACCGAGGATGAGATGGCTGGATGGCATCACTGACTTGATGGACGTGAGTCTGAGTGACCTCTGGGAGTTGGTGATGGACAGGGAGGCCTGGCATGCTGCGTTTCATGGGGTCGCAAAGAGTCAGACATGACTGAGCGATTGAACTGAACTGAATGAACATAAATGGAATCATACAGTGTTTGTCCTTTGATTTCTGAGGACATTTAGCATAATTTTCAAGGCTGTGGTGTGTATCAGAATTTCATTGTTTTTAAGGTTGAATATCATACCAATGTATGTACATTTCACATTTTGTTTATTCACCCACCAGTGGATGGACACTTAAGTTGTTTCTACTTATTGGCTACTGTGAATAATGGTGTGAACATTGTTGCACTAGAATCTGTTTAAGCCCCTGTCTTAATTCTTCCGTGTATATACATAGAAGTGAAACTGGTGGGTCATATGGTAACTCTAGAACTGGTGGGTCATATGGTAACTCTATGTTTAACTTCTTGAGCCAAACTGCTTTTTTGTGCTACCTGTACCACTTCACATTCCCACCAGCAATGCAGAGGGGGTAATCCTTACCACACTTGTTATTTCCTTTTCTATCCCTTTAATAGTAATGGGTGTGAACGGTATCTCATTGTGGGTTTGATCTGCTTGTCTCTAATGACCAGTGGTGTTGAACATCTTTTCATTTTCTTAATGGTCATTTGTGTATCTTCTTTAGAGAAGTGTCTATTTAAATCCTTTGTCCACTTTTGAATTAGGTTGTTTGTTTTCTAAGGAAACTGAGTTTTAAAGCATTTGTAATTTGCCCAAGATTGTTCAATATACAAGTGGCAGAAACAGTATTCAAAATCCATGTGGTGGGCTGCCAAGCCCTTGCTGTCTTTATAATTCCAAAAGGCTTGCCTTCAAGCCAAGGGAGTTTAGCCAAAATTCATTCTCCCTGACATGATGGACTCCATCCAAGAGGGAAAACAAACATTCATAAATTATAACAGCTGTGGCCCCCGCTGTGACTACCTCTCAAATAACAAACCGCAGCATCACTGCTATAAAAGTGATAAGCACCCCTCCAGGTATTGGCTCAATTTTCTGGTTTTTATTCAGAAATAAAGCTTTTCAAAGGTTATTACCTAATTTAGGTAACATTTTTATTTTACATAAAATCCCTACTAGCACAAATATATTTTCAAATGCCTCTCCAAAGCACAAACGTGTACCAACCTTCTAAGTACAGTGTATAAAATGTACCCTACTGACAGCAAGTGATGGAGAAAACTCTCCAATGAAGGCAGTGATAATAAGCAAGGGGTTAGTTTTTGCTTTGCTTCCATTCAGTTTCCTATATAGAGGAAGAACTATGTATGGAGTCACGCATTTTATCTAAAAAAGCTAAAGTCCAGATTCTTTATTTCTTATCAAGGCAAACAACATGTCATACATAGGGTCGCACAGAGTCGGACACCACTGAATCGACTTAGCAGCAGCAGTAGCATCATATACATATATGCAGATTGGTTTTAAATCATCTGTAGGGAACCAAGATCTTTTTTATATGGAAATAAATGCATTTTCTGGGGAGAGAAAGCCAACTTAATTTTGGCTGTAGAGACACTGGTTTTGAAGGAGACTTTGATGGCAGTGGCCAGGGAAAAAGAATTATGGCGCCTCATATAAAGACTTGATCAGGTTTTAAAGAAGGAGCCCACAGAGGAGTCTCATTTACAATTGCTGCCGGAGCCTGGGGACAAGAGTGGCACTCCAGGCAACAGAGGGGGGCTGGTCTCTCAAACGCTTCTCAGCAGGTGGCCCACAGCCGTCACCTCATCCGTCTGCAAATTAATAGCGTTGCAGCAATGCTCCACTTACAGCACAGTCTGACTTCTTTTACCCAATTCCCATGAAAACGGTGACTATTATCAGAATGACAATGAAGAAGGTCACCAGAAGGGTAATTACAAACAGAGTCAAGAAAGGCAGAGCCCTACAACAAAAATAAGGCCATCAAATAAAATACCGCTTGATATTTCCAAGTGTGTTTCTTTACAGTTGGGGCTATTTTTAGCCTGCCTTCTATTTTTTAACTGTAGCTATATATTTTAATAATTAACCTGAAGCTCATTCATTTGGGAACACAGCGTAAATCAGCATGCATGCCTTCATTGTCTAGAGACTGAAAGAGTTCAAGTCAAGCATGAAGGCAGCCAGGAGACAATGTGTCCTTAAGAAGAGTGTCACTTGGCTAAGGAAAGATACATCTAAAAAACCTTCCAGCAATGTGTGCCTCAAAGCCCTCTTACAATTGTTCAGTCCATGCACCAGGGAACTGGTTTTTATCATGCAAAATTTTTCCCAGCCTCTCTGGAATGATGCTCGCCTTTCTTTTCATAGTATCCCCCCTACCCCACCCCAGTGCTGTCCCTTTAGCAAGGCAGCTCTAAACCTGTGAATAAATGAAAGGACTCTGAGCCTGTTCTCAGCAGACATCTGTATTTGCAGAGTCACTTAGCTCCTGCCCCTTTCTGATTGATATATGTTTAAATCCAGTTGTCAAAGATAGTAACATATGGTTATGCATAGTGGATATTGATTTTCCACTGCTAATTCAAAGTTGTTGCATGCATGCTCAGTCGCTCAGTAATGTCTGACTCTGCACAGCCACCAGGCTCTTCTGTCCATGGGATTTCCCAGACAAGAATACTGGAGTGGGTTGCCGTTTCCTTCTCCAGGGGATCTTCCCAACCCATGGATCAAACCCGGGTCTTCTGCATTGGCAAGCAGATTCTTTATGACTGAATCACCTGGGAAGCCCTTAAATCAAAGTTATCAAGGAAAAAAAAAGTGAGTTTTGACCCTAAAATCATCCCAGGCATATGTGAGGAGTCAGTATATAAAATCTCTGGTACGTTCCTTGTGTGTTAGTCACTCAGTTGTGTCCAACTCTTTGCAGCCCCGTAGACTATAGCCCGCCAGGCTCCTTTGTCCCTGGAATTCTCCAAGAAAGAATTCTGGAGTGGGTAGCCATTCCCTTTTCCAGGGGATCTTCCTGACCCAGGGATTGAACCCAGGTCTCCTATATGGCAGGCAGATTCTTTACCATATTAGCCACCTTGCTGCCACAACTCCACATCCTGGAATTGTTCTCAGAACTGTTTATGAAGAAAGAAAGTGAAGTCGCTCAGTCATGTCCGACTCTGTGCAAACCCTTGGACTGTAGCCCACCAGGCTCCTCCATCCATGGGATTTTCCAGGCAAGAATATTGGAGTGGGTTGCCATTTCCTTCTCCAGGAGATCTTCCCAACCCAGGGATTGAACCCAGGTCTCCTGCATTATAGGCAAATGCTTTACTGTCTGAGCCATGACTCATTCACAAAAATCAATCTCATTAGCATAATTAAACATAGGCTTGATCAACCACCTTATCCACCAAGCTTGGCTCCAAATATCTGTTTTTTTCAAATTGAATTCTTGTTTAAAATATGAAGATTTTTATTTACCGCCTCATTGTAGACAAATTTGTAAATGCCACTGGCAAATTCCCAAGGAAGAGCTCAAAAATAATTGACAACAAAGGCAACATCTTTTGGCCAATAAATATCAATGTCCCCAAAAGACATCAATTTGAAGTTAGCTCACTCATCAGGATGTATATTTTGCCATGATACTTTGAATGTAATACTGAGGCAGGAGTAGATGGAACTCAGGCTGAAGAGTTTCTCCCCTGTGGACCAAAACTCCATTAAAGCAGGAGGATGGAGGGGGCTGGACTCTGCCCAGATAAGAGATAAAATACCCCACATTTCTTATTCTTGGAGTTAAGGGGAACTCCCCAATTACACATTTGCAGAAAAGTGCCGTGGAGGGCAAAAAGGGAGGAGGTACTACATCAAAATAAGTGATGTCAACTACCCGTAGGCTTTTTGGCTAGATTCCACCTTGGCTTCCCTTGTAGCTCAGTAGGTAAAGAATCTGCCTGCAGTGCAGGAGACCCAGGTTCGATCCCTGGGTTGGGAAGATCCCCTGGAGAAGGAAATGGCAACCCACTCCAGTATCCTTGCTTGGAAAATCTCATGGACAGAGGAGCCTGGTGGATTGCAGTCCATGGGGTCGCAAAGAGTTGGGCATGACTGAGCGACTAACACAACACACACCACCTTGGCTAAGACATGCACACACACACAGGGAAGGACCCTGATACGCCAAACACAGACTCAGACAAAACAAGATGACTGGCCAAAGGAAACCCAGAAGAGATGGCCCATAGAAGTCATTCAAACAACCACGAGGGTGCAACTCTGTCTCTGAGCCCACCCCTGTGTCAAGCCACATATACTGTACTATTTTTCCTCCTGGTAAACATTTTACTTACATCACGACTTTCTGGCTCTATGTGGAAATTCATTTCTATACAGCTTATGGGCCAGGGTCTTGTCACTGGCCACTGGTCCTCGGTGGTCTAGTGGCAAGGATTCAGCGTTCTCACTGCAGCTGTCTAACCTCAATCTCTGGCTGGGAATGGAAATCCTGCTTCAAGTTACTGCAGGTCAAGGCTGCTCGAGATAAGTATCCTGACTTTGCTAAGCATGCTTTTGTTTTAGCAGAAAGGAGTTCATTTGCTGTTGAACATTAAGATGATATTATAGGTTAGTAATAACACACATGGTAGAAGTTTCATAAAAGATAATACATATGCAGTTTACCAAATCTAATATGGAATATAGCAACAATCCTGTTGCCAAATGCAAGTTCATGGGCTTTTAGTTTCAATCTCACAAATTTTGCAATATACTTGCATGCACGTGTGCTTCAGTCATGTACGACTTTTTGCAACTCCATGGACTGTAGCCCACCAGGTTCCTCTGTCCATGGAATTCTCCAGGTAAGAATACTGCAGTGGGTTGCCATTTCTTCCTCCAGGGGATCTTCCTGGCCCAGGGATCAAACACATGTCTCTTATGCCTCCTGCACTGGTGGGCAGGTTCTATACCACTAGCACCAACTGGGAATATACACCTACAGCTAATAATAATCTTCAATGTTATATCCCAGCTGACTTATTCTGGGTTCAGTTCAGTCGCTCAGTCATGTCAGACTCTTTGTGACCCCATAAATCGCAGCACGCCAGGCCTCCCTGTCCATCACCAACTCCCGGAGTCTACCCAAACCCATGTCCATCGAGTTGGTGATGCCATCCAGCCAGCTCATCCTCTGTCGTCCTCTTCTCCTACTGCCCCCAATCCTTCCCAGCATTAGGGTCTTTTACTGTGAGTCAGCTCTTCTACTCAGGTGGCCAAAGTATTGGAGTTTCAGCTTCAGCATCAGTCCTTCCAAAGAAATCCCAAGACTGATGTCCTTTAGGATCAACCGGTTGGATCTTCTTGCAGTCCAAGGGACTCTCAAGAGTCTTCTCCAACACCACAGTTCAAAAGCATCAATTCTTCAGCGCTCAGCTTTCTTCACAGTCCAACTCTCACATTCATACACGACTACTGGAAAAACTACAGCCTTGACTAGATGGACCTTTGTTGGCAAAGTAATGTCTCTGCTTTTAAATATGCTATATATGTTAGTCATAACTTTCCTTCCCAGGAGTAATCGTCTTTTAATTTCATGGCTGCAGTCACCATCTGCAGTGATTTTGCTACTGGTTCAAAATTACTTACGTGCAGAAAAGTATATCATTCATTTATACCATACCACATTGGTTATTTTTGATAATTACACTCAAGTTACAGAAAAAAGCTACATAACTTAGAGAAACAATGTAACTTACAAAAAGTTGGTAAGCTATTTAAACATAAGCAGTCTGACCCATCAGGGATGCTAAAGTGGCTGATGGCTGGATGGTTACAACATCCTTTGTTTACTGATATGGCAGATGACATTTTTTGTCCACACACCAGTATTCAGAAAATGTAATAGTCCTAATGAGCTCTGATTATGATTTTATAAAGCAGAAAGATGTAGTTTCCAAATACTTTTCATGTCTTCTACCAGTGAAGCCTAACTAGATTCACTTGCTGTAAATTCTATGTTCTGGGGAAGGAATACACTTTAGGTAAGCAGAACATGCATGAGTTTGATATCTTGAGCTCAACTTGAGCTCAGCCCTGAGTTCAAGTTTAGATTCTACTACTAAATATATTTAGACAAATTACTTGCCTCCACATTCCCATCTTAATATGACGCTAATACCACCTCCTCGTAATGTTATTGTGCAGAGTAAATTAAGTTAGTATAAACAGCCAGCATCACATGCTTCCTCTGAAATTAATAGTTCCCTATGCTCTAGTGGCTGGGAGTGGAGGAGTGTTGTGGGGGGAGTCCCTGTGTTTCTCTTTTCTAGTAAAAAACTCAGGCTGGGAATTATAGTCCAAGGAAAATATACTTTCCTTCCTGTTATTCTCTGTACTGTGTCTTTCCTATGCCTTTGTAGTCTACATTGCCTCCCATGAGATTAATTTAATGCACTTTTAAACAACTCTTCCATATCAATAACAAAAACATTAAACACAACCAGATGTAATAGCATCTCCCCAAGATGTCCTGGCAGCCCTGGTAAATAGCTCCCTTGCTCCATCTCCTGTTTCCAAACCCAGGATAATTTCCGATAATATCCATCACATGTAGGGATCAAAAATCAAAGTTATTTGGTGGATCTAGACATTAAAAACAAAGGAAAAAAATTGTTCAAAGACATCCTCAGGCTGGCCTCAGCAGATTCTGTGTTAGAACACGTCCCAGTTCATCACTGTTTCACAATGCCTTAGGGAAGCCATGTTTAAAATGAAATATTTTGGAACCACCAGTGGTCTGGTTATATAACAGTCTGAACAGACAATGATATTAGAAGCCAAAAACTTAAACTTTCTCTGATTACATGAAATACTTCAGTTTCATGATGAACTCCCATTATGATTAAAAATTAATAAACAAAAACATTTATTCTTTACACAGTTAAGTTAAGCATTACGTTAGGCATTAGTTGAACTATATTATTGGTTCAGAACATAAAGAAAAAGAAACTGAGTTTATTCTCTCTCATTCTTTAAAAAAAAAAAAGAAAAACGAATTTCAAATACGAAACTGTTTCAGAAATGTCTTAAAAATTTCCAGGATGCATAAGCAAATGAAAAGCTGAAAATATCCAAATCATAACTTACACTGGCTTCAAGGAATGGTATTATTACATCACTTTTATTTTCAAACTGGTTTTGCAATATACCTGAGGTTAAACTCAGAGCAATATTCAATTGTAAAAGCAAACCAAAGGATTTTTAGTATTAACACAGAGGTAGATTTTCTTCTCGAATGCTATAATCATACCTTAACTAAATTTAAAATATTCATAAATTTTATTTTATAAATTCTGACTTAGAATGATATCTTTTTTACAAATGCTGCTGAAAATGTATCCACAAATGTCAGTCCATTAATACTCCAGTTTACTAGATCCCCAATGGGAATATTCATTCAGGCCCAATTCATTAAGTTGATAAAGAATCCAGTCATTAAGAAAACAAGGGACAATGGTTTTGTTTTTCTGGTACAAATGTGAAGTTATATAATGTTGGATGTTCATGAGGAGATAAATTCTTGATAATAATTTAGGAAGGATATAGGAGATAAACATTACAAGTAGCACAAAGAAATACATTTTAATAACTGTGGTATTTGAGCAATAATTGAAATGAATGTTGATCTTATACTGCCCAAAACTAGTTTTAGAGACAGATGCAGTTAACCTTACAGTTTCATTTTGGAAGATAGTAAGTAAATCCAATATCATTTTCAAATACTATGATATGAAGCATTACAGGGCTCCTACCAAAATATACTTGAATGTCTCAGATGAAAGTAAGATAAAGCAATGATTCTTTGGTAGTGTTTTAAAGAGGCTAACAAAGAAAGGATGAATTTTTTCCCGCCAACATTTTATTATCAGGGGATATGTAGTCCATACACCTATACAAAAGTTCAATGTTTATCCTATATTTTTATTTTCCTTATGTCAATATTGTATCAAGTTTATGTTACAGTTCAGTTCAGTCACTCAGTCATGTCCAACTCTTTGCAACCCCATGGACTGCAGCACGCCAGGCTTCCCTGTCCATCACCAACTCCCAGAGCTTACTCAAACTCGTGTCCATCACGATGGAGTCAGTGATGCCATCCAACCATCCCATCATCTGTCGCCCCCTTCTCCTCCCACCTTCAATCTTGCCCAGCATCAGGATCTTTTCCAGGGAGTCAGTTCTTCACATCAGGTGGCCAAAGTATTAGAGTTTCAGATTCAGCATCAGTCCTTCCAATGAATATTCACGACTGATTTCCTTTAGGATGGACTGATTGGATCTCCTTGCAGTCCAAGGGACTCCCAAGAGTCTTCTATAACACCACAGTTCAAAAGCATTGATTCTTTGGCGCTCAGCCTTCTTTATAATCCAACGCTCATATTCATACATGACTACTGGAAAAACCATAGTTTTGCCTAGATAGGCCTTTGTTGGCAAAGTAATGTCTCTGCTTTTTAATATGCTATCCAGGTTGGTCACAGCTTTTCTTCCAAGGAGCAGGTGTCTTTTAATTATAGCTGCAGTCACCATCTGCAGTGATTTGGGAGCCTCACAAATTAGTCTCTCACTGTTTCCATTGTTTCCCCATCTATTTGTCATGAAGTGATGGGACCAGATGCCATGATCTTCGTTTTCTGAATGTTGAGTTTTAAGCGAACTTTTTCACTCTCCTCTTTCACTTTCATCAAGAGGCTCTCTAGTTCCCCTTCTCTTTCTGCCATAAGGGTGGTGTCATCTGCATATCTGAGGTTATTGATATTTCTCCCACAATCTTGATTCTAGCTTGTGCTTCATCCAGCCTGGCATTTCTCATGATGTACTCTGCATAAAAGTTAAATATGCAGGGTGATAATATACAGCCTTGACGTACTCCTTTCCTGATTTGGAACCAGTCTGTTGTGCCATGTCCAGCTCTAACTGTGACTTCTTGACCTGCATGCAGGTTTCCCAGGAGGCAGGTCAGATGGTCTGGTATTCCCATCTCTTTAAGAATTTTCCAGTTTGTTGTGTTCTACACAGTCAAAGGCTTTGGCATAGTCAATAAAGCAAAAGTAGATGTTTTTTCTGGAACTCTCTTGCTTTTTTGATGATCCAACAGATGTTGGCAATTTGATCAAGCTAAGAGGAGACCATGTTATTTAAACTGATGCAAAAAAAAAAAAAAGTAGCATGCTGTATATTAAACAATGTCAACACAAAATAGGTGCTTTCCTGTTACTTTGGTTCCATTTAAAGGCAGAATCAACAGAAATTAAAATAAGAACTGTTTCAAAGCATTTCCAAACAAAGCTCTCGCTGAGTTATCAATATTAGGCAAATGGCTATGCATGTTGCATGAGGACTGTTTTGGAGTGGGTAAACAAAGATCTATATACTTGGTGTACATTCTGCTAATTTGATGCATACCTTCCCCAACAAATGGAAAATGTGAAAAAATATATTTGGATACATGTTCATGTCTGTATATATTTAAATTGTACCTATGCTTGGAAGAAAAGTTATGACCAACCTAGATAGTATATTCAAAAGCAGAGACGTTACTTTGCCGACTAAGGTCCGTCAAGTCAAGGCTATGGTTTTTCCTGTGGTCATGTATGGATGTGAGAGTTGGACTGCGAAGAAGGCTGAGCACTGAAGAATTGATGCTTTTGAACTGTGGTGCTGGAGAAGACTCTTGAGAGTCCCTTGGACTGCAAGGAGATCCAACCAGTCCATTCTAAAGGAGATCAGCCCTGGGATTTCTTTGGAAGGAATGATGCTAAAGCTGAAACTCCAGTACTTTGGCCACCTCATGCGAAGAGTTGACTCATTGGAAAAGACTCTGATGCTGGGAGCGATTGGGGGCAGGAGGAGAAGGACATGACTGAGGATGAAATGGCTGGATGGCATCATTGACTCGATGGACGTGAGTCTGAATGAACTTGGGAGTTGGTGATGGACAGGGAGGCTTGGTGTGCTGCGATTCATGGGGTCGCAAAGAGTCTGACACAACTGAGCAACTGAACTGATGCCCATAAAACTATGTGTACCTAATTTATGCATATGAAATGTATATGTATGTATTTATGAACACAGAAGTATAATAAAGTATATAGCACTTACAAAATGCACATTTTTTTCTGGAAATTTTTATTTACTCAGTGATTTACATTTCTATTTAAATCTTTCAACAACTTTTTAAGGTACTGCTTAATGTTATCTGTTTTCATCATACAAAGAAATTTAGACTCAGAGAAGTTGTTTTACTTTGACATCATAACACAAATAAGTGGTCGAGTCATTTCATACATATACACATATATATATATGAATGAGTATCATCTTGAATCTATTGCATGTTCCTTTATGTGGTTAGTAAGAATAGTATATGACTTAACTCTACTCACACTGAACTATGCAAGGATGAATGTACAGTTTGGCTATGGTTTCAAAGACCATTACAAAATAACTTGACCCTCAATACCATGGCCAACTCATATTTTTCTCACATTCAGCCATATTTAAATGCTAAACTGATTAGCATTTACAGGGTATATACTAATGATAATATTGTTAGGCATCATTTGATACCCAAGGCCTAATACTGCTTATCCACTGGTGTGAGATTTTGTGGTTGAACAAGAATATGACCTATCCTTCCATTTATATTGACCATTGTAACAATTTTCAGTTGTAGTTAAAGTTCATATAACCTTAAACATCATGATAAAATACTGAAAATCAAGGACTAACAGACATGATCTTCAGAGACATGAATAATTATTTATACTTTATGTACATTTTAAACTATTTTTATAGACTATGACCCCAGCCAGATAGGTTTTCTTTCCTTAGTCTGTTGTGTAAAGAATCACTTTTGGAGGTTTACTGAATATTGTTTGTCATCTTGTGATCATTTGACATCGAGAATTTCAACCAAATTCATAAACAAGGAAGTGCGCATAGAAGAAGAAATACAATGATTGCTTTGGTTCTTTTCCCAAAACCATCTGGGCAAAGAGACTTTCACACCCCAAAGCTCCACATCTGCAATTGCAAAATAATTAATTCGTTGCCAAGCCATTGTGCGTATTCCAGGACACCAGCCAAGATCTAATACTGGCATCATTAAGTGAAAAATATTGTAATGTTAAATACTGTATTTCCCTGCTTCATGTTGCCAGTCAATGATGTCAGTAGTATCCTGTTCTTTAGGAAACTTAATTAAATTCTTTCATTCAGATAATCAACATTTGTGCTTCCAACCACTCTTTAAATAGAGTCATTCTTTGTCTGGCAGCTGTGAGAACTTCTTACCCCATCCCCTAACAGAAACAAATGGAGAGGAAAAAAAAAAAAAAACTTCATTTAACACTTAGATAATGAAATCCTGTTTAAGATACCATTCACTGGTATGTTGCAGTTATAACAGTAAAGCTTAATCTTGGGGTTTATTCAAGCTAAGTGGATATATGTATCAATGAAGTCTGGTAAAGATGAATTAAATGCCCTAACTCACCATATCAAAATGTCATTTCTCTATTTCATGCCTTATCAGAAAATGCACATACTGTGAATGTCACAGCTTCACTAAAATTTGAAGATGTATCAAACCAAAATCATATGTTTCTGATGACGGTGCATGTAAAAGGAAGAATTTTAACTATGAATAGACCTTCACACTAATCAGAAATAAACATTCATTAATTGTACAGCAACTTCATAAAGAGAAACCCTTGAAAGAGAGTATGTATGCCATCAAGACAGGATCTTTTTATTTTAAAATAAATAAAATTTTATTTTAAAATTTTTGGTTATCATATCCTTACTGTTCCAAATAATTATTAGCATAAATTTATCAATAAATAGTTTTTTCTCTCTTTCTTTCATATATACACACTTGTGCTTATGCGTTATACAGATGTATTTTATTTAGGCCATGAAAAAACAAATATATATTACCTGGGTCATTACATGCATATTTTTCATGTATCATTTTGTGTATCTCTAAATACAAATTATGTATTTGGAGACTGAGGATTAAATTGTTACTCAGACTTTCAAAAAAAGACATTTGCAAATATTTAAAATGTTTATGAAAATCCTGATCTTCAAATCTGGAACACCTTTGAGAATTAGTTTATATTTTAAAGCCACAAATTTTTGGCTGTTATTCTCTTCCCTCATATATAAGCCTTAAAATACAAGAGCTGAGTGCTAGAAAAATAATTCATTCTCACCATCTTCTTAGCCTGCCACCAAACTCCAGTAGCAAAGTTTATAACCACTTATCCTATATGTATTTCACACTTATAATAGTATAACCATATGATAAAAATATTGCTGAATTGACAAATATAATTAGATAATATCTAAAACTGATGTTAGGACATGCCCTCAAATAGTTTTTATTTATTTTAGTTTATATTAACACAACCTAAGCTAACTGAAACTCTCCATTTTTTTTGTTGTTTGTTTCATAAACACAAAAGACTTTTCCCTTTAACTTGGTTTGAGAAAGTCTCTTCGAGAAACAACTAGACCTCTTTTGACTCCGGCTGTGTTTGATGTCCCCCTGCTAACCTCCCCAAACCAAATAATGGCCCAACACCTGCTTAGTTACCTGTAACAACAAACTTTTAGCACTAAGCATATTTGGCATTAATTAGGAAAAAGGGAGTCTATACCTCAGCTTATAAGAAGACAATAGAATAGTCTTCGTAATACATAAGCAATATGGATATATTGATCAAGTTTGCTGGATACCCAAACAGGACACATGAAGCAATGAAATAATAAATGTATCGGTTATTAAAAGCAAAATTCCAAATACTATGATTTAAATGATTAGCATTCAGCACACATACCTTTTCGGATAAATTCAAGGTAATGCAAAAGCCTCATTCTGAGAGAACAAACCCACTGTGCATGAATAGAGCAATATTTTTCTCAAGCAACGGAGTCAAAGTGCTTTCACTTCTTAATGGGTTTTCTGTTTTTACACTAAAAGCATGCTGTATTATGTTCTCCATCACGTGCAGGAGAAAAACATAGTTTTCCAGTGCCCCTGCTGAAAATGAAAGATTTCTCTTCACTTCGGAGTTTGCCTCCCTCTCTGGCCACGTGCTTGTTTCTCAGATCACTGCTGAACTCACGTTCCATTTGCATGTGAGCAATGTTTGAGCTCCTATATTAGAATTCCTGTTCTAGGGTAATTATCCCAGTCACTAAAAGTATCTATTTTTACCATACCTCAGAAATCTTATGGATGTTTCCAACTTACTGAAGATATATGCAGCCCACACATAATGAATTTCAAAATGCTTGAACAGATTGTGTGCCTTGTAAATAGGACATAATGCCCTTTGCTGAGAATGAACAGGCATATGTGAGTCTTTAGCCACAGCCGGCCACCAGCATTCCTTTTTCACAATAATGACTTTTAAAAAGGAATGCCCCTCATCTGAAGAGGAACATGATATGTTTGCTGTGATACCTTTACAATTTATCACATTGTAAACACTGCATGTGAGTCAAAAATTCAATAGGCTTTTTCTTAGAATCATAATTTATATATGATAATGTATATATAATTATTTATACATATGATAAATAAATAATTGCTTCCTGTGGTTTTCACCAACAAGTGATCTCTTCTGATGACTTAATAGTGATTGTAGAAAGATGAACTGTAGGTGTTAAGATTAGCCATACCAGCCACACTTGTTTGGAATTCATTTTCATCCTCTTTTAGTAATTATAGATGGTTAAATACATAAAAGAGAACAAAATCTTCTGGGAAACTTCTCCCTGGTTACTAGACCAAAGCATAATGAGCCATTAAAAGAAGATCCTTCTGGAAAATTCAAAATCACTCCAAGCATGTTTATGTTTTCAGCTTGGCTTAGAAGTACAATTATTTTAGTTAAAATAAGAAAGTGTTATTTTTCATCCTTCACACTGGCAAATCAGTTTTAAAACAATAATACAAAGTTAGCCAGAGCAAAGGAAACAAATGCTCATATATGGCTGGTGAGAGAGTAAACTGGTGCCATCACTGTGGGTCTCACTCAGGCTTGTGGCTTTAAATATGATGGATGTGCCAATGACAGAATGAGTTCTTGTCATCAAGCGAACTTATCTCTATATCCACAGCCTCTGTCATGTGACTTTGTCCTTTCTCCCACAAGAAATAGAATGAAACTCCCCACTTCCTGACTTTGGGGTTGGCCTTGTGATTTAGTTTAGCCAATGAGATGATATTAGAGCAGTGGGGGCTATCCTTGTATGCCTCTGCTATCAATATAAGAACTGCTGCCCCTTAAGCCTGAGCCCCAGAATGAATACACATAGCAAAGATCAAAACACAACCCAAAGTGAGGGACAAAGTCCAGCATGAACCTAAGCTTAAGCAGAAACCCAGGCAAACTCACCTTTGATGAACCAATACTGAGTCAACTTGCAGACATGTGAGAAATAAAAATTTTATTGCTCTTCCTCTACTCAGAGTCTCTGGTTATTTCTTACATGGCAGTAACTGACCGATAGATGCTAATGATTTCCAAAATGCATTTCTCTTTGCCTAACTGTTCTCTTAAGTCCCACTGCCACTGGCTACTCAAGATTTCTCATATTTCAAACTTGGCATGTCCAACACTGAGATCCTGACATTCCTCCTCAACCCTACTCTTCGCTGTCTTCCTTGTCTAATTATTGGCACATCATATTTCCTATTGCTCAATACAAAAACGCTTTGAGTCGTCTTTGATGATTTTCTTTCCCTCGCTCCTACTTTTAATCTTTTAATAAATCCTGAAGACTCTATAGTCAGGACGTGAACCCTTGCTTTCATTTTCATTACTTTAATGTTAGTAGCAACCTTTGTATTACTTAAAAAACTAAAATCAATAAATAGCTTTTAAATTCTTCAAAAGGGGGAAAATAATGAGTTCTAAAACCCATTCCTTTAAGAAGGATGGTTCACTTTCTGAGGGCAAGAGAAATGAACCCCTGCTGAAGTTGCTGCTTGGTATGCGCCTTACACTGTAAGCAGGCAAGGTTTTCCTTTCAATTCACAGGGTCTCTATTTCTCCAGGGTCTTTACAGCTACCAGTGACACGAACTACACAAAGTGGGGGTGGGGGGTGGAACATGGAGATGAGAAGGTAGCAACTGCTCTGCAAATTACTCAGGATGCCCTAGAGCATGTTTTTTCACCTTGGGTAGAAAAAGGAACAAAAGAGAAAGAGAGGTGGGTGGGGGGAGAGAGAGCTTATGTAGATTTAGTAAATTAACTGTTTTCCCATTGGTGGGGGACAGAAGACATGAAGAAGACGCTGATTTTATTTGGGATAATAAATATTGTCTTGTGCAACTAGATGTATAGGTGTCTTCCTTTGTCTGCCAACTGGTTTAAAGCATGTGGGTGTCTGAACATTTGGCTTAGAGCTGAAAATGCCACACTGAGGTTTGTCTTTGCTCTGTAGGAATCTCTCAAACTGGCAGAAGCAAACAAACACCATATTAAATGGAGTTTCTGCTCCTCTGTAAAACTTAAAACAAATAGGCTGGAACCCGACAGCTGTGGGTGACTCAGACTCACAAAACTTCAAAAACAGCCTCTCTGTTCTCCTTTTCACTCTATCAGTAGCAAACTGATTAGACTGCTTTCCCATTATCCCAAGCATTCCATACTTTAATAGTCTTTGCGTGCCGGAGAAGGCTGGGGTCCTCACACGGAGAGAGGTCACCCTGGACTGATGATTCTAGATACTGAAAACAATCATTAAAATCACAGAGAAAAAAAATTTGTGTAAATTAAACTAGGTAATCTATGCAATTATTACTAATTGATCCATTGTCATCAGTCTAGTCCTTTAATACCTGACATACATATATTCATACATATATATGCTACATAAATGTCATATGTATACACACACACACTATCTATTTCTGCAAAAAGTGCTCATACATTATATACACATATTTTTCATACCTACAAACACCTAATCCATAATCATGAAAGAGAAGCTAAATATTAAAATTTATGACAGCAAAGGACAAAAGTGTCCCCCAAACAGGTAATTAGCAAGAAACCCAGCTATCAAAGTAGATGCTAAATTATTTGAATCACATGAAGTTACAAAGTTTAGTGAGAAACAGTCTGAGAATAAAACGGCAAAGATCAATGACTCAACTTGCAATGCTTTGCTAACCAGGACTTTCAAATTAAACAATGATTAAGGCATAACTATATCACGCCTTTAATTTTATTCTGAACCACTTTGCCAATCACCTAGCATAATGCTAAGTTGCTTCAGTCCTGTCTGACTCTTTGCGAACCCATGGACTGTAGCCCGCCAGGCTCCTCTGTCCATGGAATTCTCCAGACAAGAATACTGGAGTGGGTTGCCAGGCCCTTCTCCAGGGGATCTTCCCAGCCCAGGGATTGAACCCATGTCTCTTATATCTCCTGCATCGGCAGGTGGATTCTTTACCACTAGTGCCACCTGGGAAGGCCTAACATTATGGAGAGGTCAGAATTTAGCAGAATTAAGACTATTTTTCAAATTCTATAGATTAATGTCAGTATGGTGACCTCTGTCAGATTCTTAAACATTAGGATGCAAGATTTTCTGTGCCTAGAGGTATGTATGTTGTAAATTATGAAACCGTTAATTTCTTTAGGGTACAAAGATTTCATCATTATAACAATCCATGTGCAATTGGGAATACTCTCTGTTCTGTGGCTGTGATTTCTGAACTGTCATCTACATTCTAGAGGATGAATGATGTTCTGGTTTCTTGAAGCTGAGGTATGAAATCTCAACAAAAACTGACATTCTCAGCACTGCCTATTTTGAGCAGCATGGTGAGTCTACATAGAAACCAGATTTATTCAATGTTCCATGAATTACATCTTAAAGAAAAGAGGAAAAGAGATATCTTTCTATGTGGCTAAGCTAGCCATTTATCACAATTAAAAAAAAAAATTCAGACACGGAATAAAAAGGATATCCAACCTATGCATTGATGAAGCATAGATGAAACACCAGATGTGCCTGAGATCTAAACTCTGTGCTTGAAGAGGGCTGCCTTTGTACCTGACATGAAATGCAGATTCTGTTGCAGTTCCACAACCGTCTTCTCCCCTTCTATTCATAAGTTTTCTATTACCTGCTGGACTGTTGTGTTACTAGTTGTAACATACAGGACTTTGTACAGAAAGACCATCCACAAAATAAGCAGCTCTTTATCCAGCCATTGCAAAACCAGCTTTCAGAAACTAAATGCACTGCTTCCCAAAATGGAACAATTTTATCCAGTTATAATGGGAAAAATGAAATATAGGGAGGAAAAAACTTCCTATTCTTTTGAGCCTTTGCATTCTTTGAATATCAATAGGTTTTTGGTTTTTCCAGTGCTGTCGAGGCATATTTTCCTTTAACCATTTTAAATTCTAAAAATTGTGGGCAACAAACTTGGAAGAAACTGGGAAATCAAAGATATGCAATCGGTCATTTTATTAATAGATTTTAGGGAAAAATATAAAGTGACCCATTAGACTCCTAAGCACTCTGACTCCTCTGTAATCTATGAAGTTAATCATAATTAAAATTACAATATTAGATCTTTGGTTGGTATAAGATAAATAAATTCAGTCTTTATAATGATAACACTATTAAAGCATAAGGGAGATTTTCTGTTGTGAAGCAAAATGCATTTCTTAGTGTTTTTCATTCTTTGGGATCATAACTTGGGACCACTTGGTTGACACTTCATCAGTAATTCATACAGTAACATAAGTCATCATGTCTGCTAGGTTCATTCTCTTCCAAGGTGTTGTTTGAATCCAGTAAGTCAGTGGTTCTGATGGCTAGTGTTACACAATTGAAAAGATAACTTTTTCAGATAATCTATGTTAAAAAGAAATATATACAATAAAATGGTGAAATAAAAGAGTAGTTTGAAGAGAATGGTTAGTTTATTCACCAACATTTCCACTTTCTAAGTTTGAAACTGTACTGTGCAGGAAAACATAAAAATTAGAATGAGAAAGAGTGTCTTTTGCTGCCAGAGTCCGAAAACATAACTAAATAAACAATGAATCTTCCTATATGTAGCTACATGAAGTTCACTTAAACCAGAATAATGCCTCAAACTGTGTTCATTTTGCTAAAACTGGGTCATACTTTAATATAGATTTTTAAAGAGCAGCTCTCAATTACAAGGACAGATTTTTAAAATAAATGTCATCCCACTCAAATGCAAACATCTTTCAATTTTACAGTAATGGAGAATATTGAGTTACCACTTCCAATCTTAGAAAAGGGGTTCTCAAAATGCAGTCCAGAGACTTCTATGAGTGACTGTTGGATGTTCAGTCATGTCCGACTTTGCGATCGATCCCATGGACTGTAGCCCACCAGGTTTCTCTGTCCATGGAATTCTCCAGGCAAAAAATGCTGGAGTGGGTTGCCAGTTCCCTTCTCCAGGGAATATTCCCAAACCAAGAATCAAACCCAGGTCTCCTGCACTACAGGTGGATTCTTTACCATGTGAGCAGTGGATCGTTTCAGGGGATCTATTAGCTCACAATTATTTCATAATAATACTAAGAGATTATTTTGTTATCCATTCATTTCTCATGGATGTAGAGTGAAATATTCCAGAGTTTCAGGATGTGCTCTTACAATAGAAATAGATACGAGATTCCAGCTATCTTTTCTAAATTAGACATTATTGAGATTTGTGAAAATGCCAAACAAGGCAACTCTTCCCATTAGTTATTTTTGTTTTAGGAAACATTTCTAACAAAAATATGCTGTTTATGTCAATATTCAATTGCTTATTGTTGCTATTTTAAGTTTTAAAAATTTAGTGCCTCAATTTTAATTTTAATTTTTAATTTTTAATATTGATAGGTATAGATCACATTTTTAAAAATTTGGGGGGCCTCAGTCATTTTTATGTGTGTTTAAGAAACTCTGCCTTAAAACATTCTTGACCTTTAAGACATTTTTCTTCCAGAAATCTTATAAATTAATAAGAATACTAAATGCAGGTATCAGTCCAGAAATTTCCTTTGCACCTGCTTTTCTTACCTAAAACAATGTGGCCCCTGAATAGGAGTTCAGGAAATACAAATTGATAAGACAACGTTTTAATTGTGGAAAACAGTAAAACCAATACAGGTTTCTAGGAGTTTGGAAACTGCAAGTACCTCCCTTGCCTGCAGTTTTATTAAAATTGTATCATTTCCCCCAATATTTTTCCTCAAAGTGTGGCAAACTGTTTATAAAAATAATATTCTATGCACTGCTCAAGATAGTGAGTCTGCCTTGCCTAAAATTTGTGATAGATGATGTCTGAGTGAGAGCTTGCATTTTTATTTATTCAGCGAGTTCTCTGCCCTTTCCCCAGCAATGCCAAAACGTAGCTAGTATAAAGCTGCCTTGGTTATGTTTAATATTATCCTACTCAATATATGAAGACGAGGGCTCTTCCCAAAATAGAAGCCAGAAATTAAAAGTCAGTTTAAACCTCCTCTACAAAATGCTGTCATACTTGTTCTAATCTAACATATTCTCATTTGAATTAAAACCAAGGACTTAACTGAGATTGTTCAGTATATCTAACATTTTCTCAGGCAGAGTCTCACAAGATAATAAATATTCAACACTGAGTTTTGCTCCCAGACTTGGGTGTAGGTTTGATTCTTTTCATTACTAATATTTAGATAGTGTTAGCCTTTTACTACCAAGTTAGTTTCAGATATCATCTTGATATTCTAAATCTAATCTATATATATATATATATTCTGAGGAGTAACCTTATATTCTGAAGAGTAACTTCAAGCAAAGCAATATTTTGCTTTTTTTGGACTGGTCAATAATTCTGCCATTCTGTTCACTACTGCTCTACAAGGAAAGAAATTTCTAACTAGTTGGGAATAACCAAATCTAGTTTGCCAGACTACAGTCACCTTAGATAAATTCAGTCATTAAGTGATCCAGCTGTAGGATAACATTCTCTCTTAGCAATGTGACTTCAACTGGAATCTTCAGGTTGATCTTTTAACAACTAAAGGATGGTATGAGTAGAAACCACATAGTTCAGTTTAGTTCAGTCGCTCAGTAGTGTCTGACACTTTGCAACCCCACGGACTGCAGCACACCAGAATTCCCTGTCCGTCAGCAAATCCCGGAGTTTACTTAAACTCATGTCCATCAAATCAGTGATGCCATCCAACCATCTCATGCTCTCTTGTCCCCTTCTCTTCCTGCCTTCAATCTTTCCCAGCATCAGGGTCTTTTCCAGTGAGTTCTTTGCGCCAGAAGGCCAAGTATTGGAGTTTCAACTTCAGCATCAGTCCTACCAATGAATATTCAGGACTAATTTCCCTTAGGATTTGACTGATTGGATCTCCTTGCAGTCTAAGGGACTCTCAAGAGTCTTCTCCAACACCACAGTCCAAAGGCATCAATTCTTCAGTGCTCAGTTTTCTTTATAGTCCAACTCTCACATCCGTACATGACTACTGGAAAAACCATAGCTTTGACTAGATGGACCTTTGTTGGCAAAGTAATGTCTCTGCTTACTAATATGCTGTCTAGGTTGGTCATATCCTTTCTTCCAAGGACCAAGTGTCTTTTAACTTCATGGCTGAAGTCACAATCTGCAGTGATTTGGGAGCCCAGAAAAATAAAGTCTGTCACTGTTTCCACTGTTTCCCCATCTATTTGCCATGAAGTGATGGGACCAGATGTCATTATCTTAGTTTTCTTAATGTTGAGTTTTAAGTCAGCTTTTTCACTCTCATCTTTCACTTTCATCAAGAAGCTCTTTAGTTCTTTACTTTCTGTGAAAAGGGTCATGTCATCTGCATATCTGAGGTTATTGATATATCTCCTGGCAATCTTGATACCAGCTTGTACTTCATCCAGCCCAGCATTTCACATGCTGTACTCTGCATATAAGTTAAATAAGCAGAGTGACAATATACAGCCTTGATGTACCACTTTCCCAATTTGGAATCAGTCTGTTGTTCCATGTCCAGTTGTAACTGTTGCTTCTTGACCTGCATACAGATTTCTCAGGAGGCAGGTCAGGTGGGCAGAAGTAGATGGTTTTCTGGAACTCTCTTTCTTTCTTGATGATCCAACAGATGTTGGCAATTTGATCTCTGGTTCCTCTGCCTTTTCTAAATCCAGCTTGAACATTTGGAAGTTTACAGTTCATATACTGTAGAAGCCTAGCTTGCTGAATTTTGAGCATTACTTTGCTAGCATGTGAGATGAGTGAAATTGTACGATAATTTGAGCATTCTTTGGCATTGCCTTTCTTTGGGATTGGAATGAAAACTGACCTTTTCCAGTCCTGTGGCCACTGCTGAGTTTTCCTGATTTGCTGGCACATTGAGTGTAGCACTTTCACAGCATCATCTTTTAATATTTGAAATAACTCAACTGGAATTCCATCACCTCCACTAGTTTTGTTCATAGTGATGCTTTCTAAGGCCCATTTGACTTCATATTCCAGGATGTCTGGCTCTAGGTGAGTGATCACACCATCATGGTTATCTGGGTCATGAAGATCATTTTTGTATAGTTCTTCTGTGTATTATTCCCACCTCTTCTTAATATCTTCTGCTTCTGTTAGGTCCATGACATTTCTGTCCTTTATTGTGCCCATCATTGCATGAAAATTTCCCTTGGTATCTCTAATTTTCTTGAAGAGATCTCTAGTCTTTCCCATTCTATTGTTTTCCTCTATTTCTCTCCTTGCTATTCTTTGGAACTCTGCATTCAGATGTTTATTTCTTTCCTTTTCTCCTTTGTGTTTTGCTTCTCTTCTTTTCTCAGCTATTTGTAAGCCCTCCTCAGACAACCATTTTGCTTTTTTTGCATTTCTCTTTCTTCAGGATGGCATTGATCACTGCCTCCCATACAATGTCACAAACCTCTGTCCATAATTCTTCATGCACTATTTGAAACTTCCACTGTATAATCTTAAGGGATTTGATTTAGGTCATACCTGAATGGTCTAGTGGTTTTCCCTACTTTCTTCAATTTAAGTCTGAATTTGGCAATAAGAGTTCATGATCTGAGCCACAGTCAGCTCCCGGTCTTGGTTTTGCTGACTGTATAGAGCTTCTCCATCTTTGGCTGCAAAGAATATAATCAATCTGATTTTGGTGTTGACCATCTGGTGATGTGATGTCCATGTGTAGAGTCTTCTCTTGTGTTATTGCAAGAGGTTGTTTGCTATGACCAGTGTGTTCTCTTGGCAAAACTCTATTAGCCTTTGCCTTGCTTCATTTTGTACTCCAAGGCCAAATTTACCTGTTACTCCAGGTATTTCTTGACTTCCTACGTTTGCATTCCAGTCCCCTATAATGAAAAGGATATCTTTTGGGGGTGTTAGTTCTAGAGGTCTTGTAGGTTTTCTTAGAACAGTTCAACTTCAGCTTCTTCAGCATTACTGCTTGGGGCATAGACTTAGATTACTGTGATACTGAATGTTTTAAACGAACAGAGATCATTCTGTCATTTTTGAGATTGCATCCAAGTACTGCATTTTGGATTCTTTTGTTGACTATGAGGGCTACTCCAGTTCCTCTAAGGGATTCTTGCCCGCAGTAGTAGATATAATGGTCACCTGAGTTAAATTTCAGTCCATTTTAGTTCACTGATTCCTAAAATGTTGATGTTCACTCTTGCCATCTCCTGTTTGTCCACTTCCAATTTACCTTGATTCATGGACCTAACATTCCAGGTCCCTGTGCAATATTGCTCTTCACCGCCATGGAGTATACTTGCATCACCAGTCACATTCACAACTGAGTGTTGTCTTTGCTTTGGCTCCATCTGTTCATTCTTTCTGGAGTTATTTCTCCACTGTTCTCCAATAGCATATTGGGCACCTACAGACGGGGAGATCATCTTTCAGTGTCCTATCTTTTTGCCTTTTCATACTGTTCACAGGGTTCTCAAGGCAAGAATACTGAAGGAGTTTGTCATTTCCTTCTCCAGTGGACGGGGTTTTGTCAGAACTCCCCACCATGACCCGTCCTTCTTGGGTGGCCGTATATGGCAAGGTTCATAGTTTCGTGGAGTTAGACAGGACTGTGGTCCACGTGGTCAGTTTGATTAGTTTTCTGTGATTATGGTTTTCATTCTATCTGGTCTCTGAGCCATACGGATAAGAGGCTTATAGAAGCTTCCTGATGAGATAGACTGACAGAGGGGGAAACTGGGTCTTGTTCTGATGGGTGGGCCTATGCTCCGTACCTCTTTAATCCAAATTTCTGTTGATGGGGCTTGGCTGTGTTACCTCCCTGTTGCTTGACCTGAGGCCAAACTATGGTGGAGGTAATAAAGATAATGGTGACCTCCTTCAAAAGGTCCCATGTATGCACTGCCACACTCAGTGCCCCTGACCCTGCAGCAGGCCACTGTCAATCCATGCCTCCACCAGAGATTCCTGGACTCTCACAGGCAAGCCTGGGTCAGTCATTGCTCCTTTCTCTTGGGTCGTGGTGCACACAAGGTTTTGTTTATGGCTTCCAAGTTCTGTTTCTCCAGTCCTGTGTAAGTTCTGGTGGCTCTATGGTGGGGTTAGTGGTGATCTCCTCCAAGAGGGCTTATGCCATACCCAGTTCTTGCTGCACCCAGAGCCCCTGCCTCTGCAGCAGGCCACTGCTGACTCAGTGTACCTCTGCAGGAGACACTTAAACACTCAAAGACAGGTCTGATTCAGTCTCTGTGGGCTCTCCTGGTGTGCACAAGGTTTTGTTTGAGCCCTCTGAGCATTCTGGCGGGTATGGAGTTTGATTCTAAATGTCATTTTGTCCCTCCTATCATCTTGCTGGGGCTTATCCTTTGCCCTTGGACATGGGGTATCTTTTTTTTTTTTTTAATGGGAGCCAACATTCTCCTGTTGCCGGCTGTCCAGCAGCCAGTTGTAATTTTGGAGTTCTCACAGGAGATGAGAGCACAGTCTTCTACTCTGCCAACACTCAAGCTAGATAGCTATAAAAACCTCTATTTCCTTCAAGCTTTGATATTTACTGGCTTATATGTTACCAAGTTAATTTTAACCATAATAAGTCCCAGTTTTCTTTATGTAATATGGAGATAACAATGTCTATCTGGATGGACAGTTAGGAGGCTATATGGAAAATCCCAGCACATTGATGGGCACATGGTAGACAGTTAAAAATTGCAATTATTACATAGCTAATCAGGTGTTTTTTTCTGTAATTTACTTAAAAGTGTCTGTTAACCTACAGAGCTTAAAGAAAGCTGGAAGGGATGAAGCAAATTTGCCTAAGCAGTCTGAAAACCTGATGGAATGAATGGGATCAAGAACTCCATCTGCTTTTTCAAGGTAAAAGTTTCTGAATTTGTTCATATAGACTAGGATGACAGGACCATGCATGTTAAATAATGCGATATACTTGGACTATCTAGATTTGGATGATTATGACAGTAATCATAATCATGATATAAAAATATCTTGAGGAAAACAATATCCAGTAGCAGTCAAGGAATCATTCAGAATTAGGGAGAAATGCCTGAGTTTGTTTTGAACTACTAAGTAAAAGCAAACACAAAACCAGTTAACTACTGTCTTAGGTGAGACATTACTTGGCTGAAAGGCCAGGGTGGGACAGGCAGGGAAAACACTGGGTTTGATGTTTATTTAAATAGATGACTTTGGAGTACTGTGATTTGGTACCCTATTGGGTACCTCAGTTAGAAAAAAAAAAAATCTAATCAACAAGCAGAGAAGCACACACAAGACACTTTAGCTTCTGTTCTGTAACCAGCCAGCTTTACCAAGGGCCACTTCAGTAATCTGAGATTAGAATCAGTGCTATCTGATCACCTGCTTTTTGCACAATTTGAGGTGATTGTGTAGGGATGCAGCCAGAAAATGGAAATATACTTGATGCTAGGAAAGCTACTTACTAATAGTGTGACCATAAAGAGAATGTAGACACTCTAATTATTAGAGCAGTCCTTACGTGACTCTATGATGTTTACATAGACCGTCAAATGAGGTGTCATTGCAACTTATTCAAAACATGAAAATTATTCTGCCAGCCAATCTCTAAAACTGTGGTATTTTAAAAAATCTAATTTCTTAAGAGGTATATCAAGGTCAGTTTATTAAATAGCTTTCTCAAGCTTGATCTTTAACTAGAGCAATTTCCATAGATTGACTTCAAAACTAGAACTCATTCATCCCCTTACTTGTGACCATTACTATCAAAAGTTCAAATAGTTCTCAGAACGTGCTACTCATCAACAGAACATTAAAAGCCTAGTTACCACATTATGTGAGCCCAGATGCCCAGCTCGGGGTGGTCTTGCTAAAATATTAAATCGCCCTGGAGAAGGGAATGGCAACCCACTCCAGTATTCTTGCCTGGAAAATCCCACAGATAGAGGAACCTGGAAGGCTACATCCCACGGGGTTGAAAAAGAGCTGGACATAACTTAGCAACTGAAAAACAACTAAGAACAAATCAATCATGTTGATGTTTGGGAGAAATCAACACAATACTATAAAGCAATTATCCTTCAATTAAAAATAAATAAATTAAAAAAAATTAAATCCAACATGCCCTATAACAACAGATCCTTCCTCGTGGAGTCTTATATTCACCCCTTCCCCAGGCTAACACAATCAACATACATTTCTACATTGTTCCCCAAGATCCTGTCATTGCATATTAAATGGTTACTGCAATTCCTTTGAAGTCTAGGCTATTTTTTACTAGCAAAAAGTTTATAACCTCCCTGTTCAGGATGTTCTAAGATTTGCTTTATGTTCTACACCTAGGAGCAATGAACGGTTGTGGTAATGTATCTTGTGGAAATCAGGCACCATATTAGGAAGTATAAACTTACCAAAAAATGTTTTTTTCTGGCAGTGAGGAGAGAACATTTTTGGTCAGACAGAAAGTTCTGGGAGATTGAGTTAGGGTTCAAGACACTCAAACTGGCCCAACAAAGTGTCACTGTACATGTTTCATAATTCTACCCCTTCTCCATTAGAACCTTTTCTTTTACAGAAGATCTATCGGGGCTAGGAATTTAATCCCTATTTCTGTATATAATCAAATCCTAGGCCTGAAGTTTAGCAAGTGTGTCCTATGGCTGCAGGAAATAAAAATCTCTTTTACAGCTGCCATAGGCCCTCTGGCTTTAGAACATGACCTCTACATTCATAATTAACCGCAGCATACCTATCATTTTCCTTTCGAAGTCTCCTGCGTCATTAAAAGTAATTAACCTACTTTATTAGCCTTAAAATTATCACTGTCCCATAATAATCTAGGGCCACAGGTACTTGATGTCTAAAGTCTTTCCTTCTAACTACTCTTCTTCCCAATTAATCACAAGTTAAAGTTTGATGTAATTATGATGTCACTGCATGCCAGAAGTTGACGTCCCACCAACTCTCACCAGGAAAGGGGTCCTTATGTGTTTTACACAGATGCGCAGGCCTCCTCCTAGCTTATCCTAAGAGTTTTCTTCCTAGAACCTCTCTGGTTTCCTAGAAAACAGATTCTGAGGCAAGGATTAACTACCAGTAATTTATCTGGAGGTGGAATTCTAAGAAAACAAAGCAGAGAATAAGGAAATGAAACAATGTGCTGTGTGAATGCAGAGTTCTACTTCATGAGAATTCTATCAAGTGCACATGCCTATCTATGTAACAAATCTATGAAAAAGGGTGAATGGAGATATCCTGCCTTGAAAAATTCCATTACAGGGAGAAGACTGATTTATCCAACCAGTTTCCTTTTATCTCCTGTCTTCAAATGGTTAAAATTTCCCCCAGTTGGATTTAATTCCCTCATAGTTTTGGACCACATCATCCAGCCCCTTTGGCATTCAGGTGGAAGACAAGTCCATGCTCTTCCACAATATATTGTTACCCAAGTCCAGAAGTGATAAGAAAAACTAAATACTCAAGGTGACATTGGTCTCAGAGGACAAGAACCCTTTGGTTAATGAGTTGTTGGTCATCTGTGGTCATTGCTGGGGTGGAGTATTACAGCTCAGATTCCAGGGGATAGTTGAGCCAAGAAGCTCTGAAAAATTGCAAAACATATATATAGGCTGCTAAAATGTGCTCAAGATGCATTTAAAAAGCACAAAACAAGACAGAAGAGGGCAATCTCTCACACTTAGTATTTGAGACTGTTTATAATCTCAAGGTGAATGACAGTCATGAAATGCTCCAGTAGGCAACAAAGAAAGGTGAGAAGCAGAGGGCTGTGTAGGTAAACCTCCATGACCACTTTGCAGATGACTGGGAAAAAGAAGTTGGCTCATATTCAAGACTAAAGGCCATATTATAAAGGAGTAAAGAAGGCTTCTTAGTTTGAATGAAGCCATTCAAGATCTGGATGATCAATCATGGACACTCTCTCCTAGCATCTTCTGGTTACTAAAAGGTGGGGAAGAGAAGGAAGAACTTGCTCAGAGCAAAAGGAGAGGAGAAAACAGTAGAAAGGGTGATAAACACCACTAGCAAAAGGCACACCACAGCAGTGCTTCTCAAACTTTAATGTGCATACACATAATCCAAGAATCTTATTAAAATACAGATTCTGATTCAGTGGTCCTGGATTGGGATCTGAGATTTTACCTATAAATATTTCAGAGTTAATGCTGATACTAATGATCTGAAGATCACATTTGTAATATTACAAGATACTATGTAGTACTCAGGGCTTCCCTGGTGGCTAAGATGGTAAAGTGTCTGCCTGCAGTGTGGGAGACCTGGGTTCGATCCCTGGGTTGGGAAGATCCTCTGCAGAAGGAAATGGCAACCCACTCCAGTACTCTTGCCTGGAAAATTCCATGGACTGAGGAGCCTCGTGGGTTAATACTATCAGAGAAATCCTGAGAGAGCTTCAATTGTTTCCAGAAAATATGATTAAGAGTTTTTCTTTTTTTCTTAAATAATCTAGTGAACAGCTGGCTTCTGAGATCACATCACAAAATATACAAACCCAATCTATTACCAGTCTGTGCATGAGAAGCATAGGCAAATGTTTTGAAAATTTGCAAATAAAAATAAAAACTGTACTATTACAAAAACTGAAAGGAATCTAGGGAAAGTTGGGAAATAGTAAAGGAGCTTGAGGAATGAGCTGCTCTTGGCACCAACAGAGCAGTCTTATGCCAAATGGGATTGCAGCCTCTATGTCCAGTGATGTATGAAGTGGAAGGAAGAAGTGGTGATGGAGATGGAAGGAACTGTGGTCTTGGTATTTGTGGATATTGGTTGCAAGTGGTTTCTAAATCATTTAAATGGAGAAATCTAATCCTGACCTCCACGAAAATCAAAGAGATTGGAACAATGTAGATTGAGTACAGTATATCTCATTTTATTGTGCTTTACTTTACTGCACTTTGCAGACACTGCTTTTTTAGCTTTTAGTAATTGAAGTTTTGTGGCAACCCTGAGTGGAGCAAGACTGTGTGTGTCGTGTTTCCAATAGCACTTGCTCACTCCATGTCTCTGTGTCATATTCTGGAAATCCTCACAATATTTCAGATTTCTTTCATTATTATTAATTGTAGAGATCTGTGATGTTTGAGAATCCCAGGGACGGCAGAGCCTGGTGGGCTGCTGTCTACTGGGTCTCACAGAGTCGGACACGACTGAAGTGACTTAGCAGCAGCAGTGATGCTTGATGTAACAGTTGTAGTCATCTGGATGTGCCACAAACCACACGCATATAAAATGGCAAACTTCACCAATAAATTCCATACCATGAGTGTTCTGACTTCTTCATCAACGAAGTATTCCTCCACCTATATCCCTCTCCTCTGGTCTCCCTGTTCACTGAACTATACTGAAATTAGATCAATTAATAACCCTACAATGACCTCGAAGTATTCAAGTGAAAGGAAGAGTCATAAGTCTCTCACTTTAAGTCAAAAGCTTGAAATGATTAAATTTAGTGGGGAAGGCATGTTAAAAGCCAAAATAGACCAAAAGCTGGCCTCTAGCACCAGTCAGCCAAGTTGTGAATGCAAGGAAAGTTATTGAAGGAAATTAAAAGTGCTGGTCCAGTGAGCACATGAATGATAAGCAAGTGAAACAGCCTTATCTCTGACATGGAGAAAAATTTAATAGTCTGGATAGATAATCAAGCCAGTTACAAAATTCTCTTAAGCCAAAGCCAAATCTAGACCAGGATCCTACTTCTCCTTCAATTCTAAGAAGCCCGAGAGAGGAAAGGAAACTAGAAAAAAGGACACTAGCAGAGGTTTGTTCCTGAGTTTTGAGGAAGGAAGCCATCTCCATAACACTGAAATACAAAGTGAAGCAGCAAATGCTGTTGTAGAAACTGTAGCAAGTTATCTAGAAAATCTAGTTAAGATAGCTCAATGAAAGTAGCTACACTGAGCGAGAGATTTCCAATATAGATGAAACAATCTTTTATTGGAAGAAGATGCCATTTAGGACTATCATGCTTGAGAGGAGAAGTCAATGCTTGGCTTTATAACTTCAAAGAACAGGCTGACTCTCTCATTAGAGGCTAATGCAGTTGAATTTAATGCTTCTGAAAACCCCAGGGCCCTTAAAAATTATGCTATATCTACTCTGCTTATGATCTATGAATGGAAGGCTTGGATGAAACAAAATCCTCATGACAGCACATTCATTTATAACACAATTTACTGAATATTTTAAGCCCACTGTGGAGATCCACTACCCAGAGAAAAAAAATAATTCTTTCAAAGTATTACTGTTCATTGACAGTGCAGCATCTCATGCAGATGTGCATAAGATTCATGTTGTTTTCACACCTGCGAACACAACATCCATTTTGCAACCCAGAGATCAAAGAATAATTTTGACTTTCAAGACCTACTCTTTTAGAAACACATTTCAGAAGACTATAGCTGCCGTAAATAGTGATTCCTCTGGTGGATTTTGGCAAAGTCAATTGAAAACCTTCTGGAAGTCCCCATGCTAGATGCCATTAAGAATATGAATGAGTCAAGAGAAGAGGTCAAAATAGCAACATCAATAGGAATTTACAAAACATTGATTCCAGCCCTAATGGATTGAACTTGAGATGTTCAAGACTTCAGTGCAGGAAGTAATTGTAGCTTTGTGGTCCAAAGAGCGAAACAACTAGAACTAGAAGATGTGACTGGATTGGTGAAATCTCATGATAAACTAAAACAGATAAGGAATGGCTTCTTATGGATGAGCAAAGAAAGTGTTTTCTTGATATGGAATGTATTCCTGGTGAAGATCCTAAGATTGTTGAAATGACAACAAAGAATTTAGAATGTTATACAAACTTAATAAAGCAGTGAGAGGGTTTGAGGAAATTGACTCATTCTGCGGCAAACTTCCTTGTCTTATTTTAAGAATTTGTCTCAGCCACAACAACCTTTAGCAACCACCACCTTGACCCATCAGCAGCCATCAACATCAAAGCAAGACCCTCCACCAGCAAAAAGATTACTACTCTGAAGGCTCAGATGATCATTAGCTTTCTTTAAAGCAATAAAGCATTTTCGATTAAGGTCTATACATTGTTTTTTTAGACACAATGCTATTGCACACTTAACAGACTACAGTATATTGTAAACTTAACTTCTATATGCATTGACAAATGAAAATTTCATGTGACTCACTTTATTATGATATTCACTGATTGCCATGGCCTGAAACCAAACCCTCAATGTCTCTGAGGGTTGTACGCTTGTACAATAATTGTATGTCTCTCAATTGTTTGGTACACTTGTACAATAATCGTATATCTCTCAATTGTTTGCTTGTGTCACTAGAATTCCCTGGCAGACAAAAGATTTTAAAAGAAGAGAAAAAAACTGTTCAAAATTTTGAACCCAGATCCAAGAAACTCTGTGTATGTGGAGTGGCGTGGTAGAGGCTGGAGCTTTATTTGTCAAGATTGACTTTGAGGACTTCCCTGATGGTCCAGTGGCTAAGATTCTGCACTTCCAATGCAGGAGGCCTAGTTCAATCCCTCATCAGGGAACTAGATCCCACATGCAGCAACTAAGACCCAGCACAGCCAAACAAATAAAAAGATAAGTAAATAAATATTTTTATTAAGAAAAGATTAACTTTGACCCCCTTTAAACATCTGCCTAGTGTTTTGCATAGCAGACTTGAGTGGAAGCTTACATAAAATTAGGAATAGAAAAGATACAATTCCTTTATTATCCATTTGCTCTTCAGAGAGAAATACAACTGGATCCTGTAACTTAAATTCAGAAAAGTCTGTTCCTAGGGATTTCTCAATACTTAAAAGGTGAAAGGGGGGAGAAAAAAAAAAAAAGAAAGAAAGAAAAAACTGAGAAGCTATCAACTGAGAAAAAGGATTTTCTCCTCTATATAGACAAGGTGTGGTCTAAGTGGATCTTCATGGCTGACAATATCCAGACACTTGGAACTGATCTGTGTGTGAAAGTTGCTCAGTTGTGTCTGATTCTTTGTGAGTCCATGGACTGTATAGCCCATGGAATTCTCTAGGCCAGAATACTGGAGTGGGTAGCCATTCTAGAAAGAGTAAAAACTTTAATGCATGCTTTGTTAGTTAGTTAAGTCGCTCAGTCGTGTCCGACTCTTTGCGACCCCATGGACTGTAGCCCACCAGGCTCCTCCATCCATGGGATTCTCCAGGCAAGAATACTGGAGTGGGTTGCCATTTCCTTCTCCAGAGCATCTTCCTGACCCAGGGATCGAACCCAGGTATCCCGCATTAGAGGCAGATGCTTTAACCTCTGAGCCACCAGGGAAGCCAAGATCCTGCTAATACTTTCTTGATAAAATCATCATGCTGACTGCCTACCTTCATTTGTTTCTCCCACTGTGCAGAAATAGGACTAGAGTTCCTCAGAATTTCTAGAACAATTATACAAAGAACCCCATGAATGGAATTGATGAAACTCAAATACTGAATAACAGTTTTTCTGGATTTAATAACTTATGAAATAAAAATATAAAAATCTGCATTTCAAAACCAGATGCTATCTTTTGATCTTCAAACTGCACTTAATAATGTATCTTCTCCTTGATGTCCTATGGGTACCTCAAACTCAACACATGTAAAATTATACTCATTATTCCCTACCACCAAAACTTGTGCTGTTGTCTTTTTCTTTTTTCTTTCTTACTACATTTGTCCAATGTCAACATCATATACTCAAAAAATCATAATCAGAAGTCAAGGACTTGCCTTAGCTTCCTCCTTTTCATCTCCTACATCCAAATCTTAAGTGACTCTAAAAACAGAAAAAACACTCCACTGCATATAAAATTTCCGTTATTTAAGATCTCATTTATCTTCCAATGAGACTATTGCAGCAACCTTCTAACTAATTTCCCTATCTCTAGCCTCACTGTCCCCCTCTCCAAAATATCTCAATACTGCTACCAATCTATAGCATAAGTCTGGTCATGTCTTCCACCTGGAGCTAAGATTTGTACTGATTCCTTATTTTGCATTGTTGAGGAGGAAGAAATTTTCTTCTACCTTTCTAAGTTCTTCCAGCTGGTCTAGAATTAAACTGACATGAAAGAGACTAATAGGAGAAAATCAAATAAATGTTTAATAACATGTATACAAGGGAGAGGCCCAGCAAAACTGAGTAACTCACCAAATTACAGAAACTCTCACTTTGAATACTGTCTTCCGCTAAAGACAAAAGCATATGTTAGGGGTAGTGGTTTGGGATGCCAAAGAGGAGGAAGGCAATTCACATGAGTGTGGAAATTTTGGTAAACAAATGTCTTGTAAACAAATGTTTGCTGGGTCAGCAGAGACAATAGGACAGAGAGGAATTTTAACAAACAGACTTGCTAGTTTCCTCCCTGTCTACACACCTAGTTCATACGGTGGTTTCCTATGGTGAGGGAGACACTGTTCCAGGTCTACATCTACATTTTAAAGCAGTTAAGGGGAAAGATCAAAGTTTCTCCTGAATCTCTTAGCCCTTGATTTTTTTTTCAGCTTGAATTATTAATAATCCACATGCCAAAGAGATATTTTGAGGGTGATAAATATTTCTCCCCTGTAGCAAATCCCTTTAAGATTCCAAAGTCTTTGAGATGAAATGTTCAGCTTGATGTGATTTTTTTACCTAACTAGACATCTCCCACTGATCCAACAACTAAGTTTTGGTTCTGCCCTAGCAAACCGACTATAGATCAGCAAATACATCCTGCTCTATTCCTCTCTATGTGCTGTGGTCTCTTCCTGGAATGACCTTTCTACCCAGCTTTCCACAATACCTGGAAATTCATGCTCATTTTCAAAACTCAGCATAACCATTATTGCCTAAGAGAAACCCCATACCCTACTCACTACCCCTGAAAACACAGTTAACCACTTCTCTTCTAAGCTACTTGTATATTTTATACACAGTTCTTTCATTATACTTGGTATATTCTATGGCAGTTTGTCCTCATATCTATGCTTATTACTTGAACATGACACTAAAGGTAAATATATTGACTATTCTTATCCACTTGTGTAAGCACTGTAAACTGACACACTTAATAAATCTGTAATGTGTAAGTGCACACATATGTAAGTACTTGCATGTAAAAATGAATGAATTAATTAATGCTTATGAAGTCCTTTACAGTTTCAAGCTATCCAACTTTTTCTGGGTTTCTCTCTGTATCTAGCAATCATGTTAATCCTCTGATGGCATGCTCCTATTCTTAATACAGTAACCAATCCTCACATGTAATAACAGTAGCAACACAATTTAGAAACCTCAAAAAGATTTGCCAAATTGAATGCATTTTCTGAGTTTTTTTTTTTCTCAACTACAAATGAAATATAAACATGACTAAATCAATTATGGCCTCCCTGGTGACTCAGTGATAAAGAATCTACCTGCCAAAGCAGGAGATGTAGAGTCAATCCCTGAGTCAGGAAGAGCACAAAACACAGGCCCAACTGAGTCTGTACCTTTGTGGAGTACCCGAGAACCTGAACCTGAGTGGCTTAGACCTGGGATGCGCACGCAACCCAGGGCCTGCTTTAAACAGTCCCCCTGCAGAGCAACCTGAAGCCTCAGCAGTGTAGACCGGGAAAGCACACACGCCATGAGCAGGGACAAACCTAGTGTGGCCCAGACACTGGGAGAACTCCCCACACAAGCTAGAGATATTAGTTTGCAGTGTTCCTCCCTCCCCACGGCACAATTGAACAAGTGAGCCTAAATTAATGACTACTTTCACTCTCTTATGCCAAGGCAGAAATTAAATGCTGAAGAGACTTGCAAACAGAGGAAGCTAAAATAAACAAAGAAGAGGGAACCGCTTTGGAAGTGACAAGTGCAACAAATTAAAACCCTGTAGTTAACATTGACTACATTGGAAGGGGCCTATAGACCTTGAGAAGAAGTATAAGCTGGAACAAGGAAATATCTGAAACTGAACTGACCCCACACTGCCCTCAACAGCTTCAGAGAAATTCCTAGATATATTTTACTATTGTCATTTTTTTATTTTTTATTTTTAAGTTCTTTATTACTCCTTTAATTTTCATTTTTAAAATTTGCTATTACCTTCCAAAAAAAGACCCTATTTTTAAAGCAACTTTCAAATATATATTTTTTATAATTTTTGCAATTTTGTTTTGTTTTTTTAATATTATATTTTTGAGAGTCTAACCTCTACTCTAGATTTTTAATCTTTGCTTTTTGGTATTGGTTATCAATTTTGTACTGTTAAGAATCCAATCTTCAGTACCCATTTTTATCTAGGAATGTGATTACCGGCTTGATTGCTCTCTCCTCTTTTCACTCTCCATTTTTCTCCCCCAGGTCTCTTCCCTCTATCTCCTCCCTCCCCCTTCTCTTCTCTACTTAACTCTGTGAATCTGGGTATTCCAGGCTGTGGAGAACACTTAGGGAACTGATTACTGTATAGATTGGTCTCTCTCCTTCTGACTCCCCCATCTTCTCCTCCTGGTCATCTCTATGTCCTTCCTCCCTCTTCTCTTCTTCATGCAACTTTGTGAACCTCTCTGGGTGTCGCTCACAGTGGAGAATCTTTTCACCATTAACCTAGATGTTTAATCACTGGTGCTGCATGGTTGGAAAAGTCTTGAGGCTACTGTGAGAATAAGACTGAAAGCCAGAGGCAGGAGGCTTAAATACAAAACTTGAGAACAACAGAAAACTCCTGACTCTAGTGTACATTAATTGACAAGAGCTCATTCAAAACCCTCCATACCTACATTGAAACCAAGCTCCACTCAAGAGCCAACAAGTTTCAGAGCAAGACATACCAAGCTAATTTTCCAACAATGCAGGAACATAACCCTGAGCATTAAAATACAGGTGGCCAAAAGTCATACCAAACCCATATACACCTCAAAATTCACTACTGGACATGTTGTTGCACTCCAGAGAGAAAAGATCCAGCTCCACCCACCAGAACACCAGTGCAAGCTTCCCTAATGAGGAAACCTTGACAAGTTACTCATCCAACTCCACCCACAGGGAAGAACCTCCACAGTAAAGCAGAACCACAAACTTTTAGCATACAGAAAGGCCACCCCAAATACAGCAACCTAAACAAGATGAAAAGGCAGAGAAATAATCAACAGGTAAAGGAACATGATAAAAGCCCACCAAACCAAACAAAAGAGGAGATAGGGAGTCTACCTGAAAAAGAATTCAGAATAATGATAGTAAAAATGATTGAAAATCCTGAAAACAAAATTGAGTTACAGATAAAGAGTCTGGAGACAAGGATTGAAAAGATGCAAGAAAAGTTTAACAAGGACCTAGAAGAAATAAAAAAGAGTCAATCAGTAATGAACAATTCAATAACTGAGATCAAAAGCACTCTGGAGGGAACCAACAGTAGAACAACTGAGGCAGAAAATAAGAAAAGTGAGGTAGAAGATAGAATGGTGGAAATAAATGAAGCAGAGAGGAAAAACGAATTAAAAGAAATGAGGACAGCCTCAGAGACCTCTGGGACAATGTTCAATGCCCCAACATTTGAATCATAGGAGTCCCAGAAGAAGAAGACAAAAAGAAAGACCATGAGAAAATATTTGAGGAGATAATAGTTGAAAACTTCCCTAAAATGGGGAAGGAAATAATCACCCAAGTCCAAGAAACCTAGAGAGTCCCCAACAGGATAAACCCAAGGTGAAACACCCCAAGACATATCTTAATTAAATTAACAAACACAAAGAACAAATATTAAAAGCAGCAAGGGGAAAAACAATAAACATACAAGGGGATTCCCATACGAATAACAGCTGATCTTTCAATAGAGACTCTCCAGGCCAGAAGGGAACGGCAGGATATACTTAAAGAGATGAATGAAAATAACCTACAGCCCAGATTACTGTACCCAGCAAGGATCTCATTCAAATATGAAGGAGAAATCAAAAGATTTACAGACAGGCGAAAGCTGAGAATTCAGCACCACCAAACCAGGTCCTCAACAAATGCTACAGGATCTTCTCTAGACAGGAAACACAGAAAAGGTTTATAAACTGGAACCCAAAACAACAAAGTAAAAGGCAATGGGATCATATTTATCAATAATTACCTTAAATGTAAATGGGTTGGATGTCCCAACCAAAAGACAAAGACTGGCTGAATGGATACAAAAACAAGACCCCAATATATGTTGTCTACAAGAAACCCACCTCAAAACAAGGGACACATACAGACTGAAAGTGAAGGGCTGGAAAAAGATATTTCATACAAATGGAGACCAAAAGAAAGCCGGAGTAGCAATACTCATATCAGATAAAATAGACTTTGAAATAAAGGCCATGAAAAGAGACAAAGAAGGCCATTACATAATGTTCAAAGGATCAATCCAAGAAGAAGAATTAACAATTATAAATACATATGCACCTAACATAGGAGCACTGCAATATGTAAGGCAAATGCTAATGAGTATGAAAGGGGAAATTAACAATAACACAATAATAGTGGGAGACTTTAATACCCCACTCACACCTATGGATAGATCAACTAAGCAGAAAATTAGCAAGGAAATACAAACTTTAAATGATACAATGGACCAATTAGACCTAACTGATATCTATAGGACATTTTACCCCAAAACAATGAAATTCACCTTTTTCTCAAGTGCACACGGAACATTCTCCAGGATAGATCACATCCTGGGCCATAAATCTAGCCTTGGTAAGTTCAAAAAAATTGAAATTATCTCAAGCATCTTTTCTGATCACAATGCGGTAAGATTAGATGTCAACTACAGGAAAAAAAAAATTATTAAAAATACAAACATATGGAGGCTAAACAACACACTTATGAATAACCAATATATCACAGAATAAATCAAAATATGCATAGAAATGAAAGAAAATGAAAACATAACAGCCCCAAACCTATGGGATTCAGTAAAAGCAGTGCTAAGAAGAAGTTTCATAGGAATACAAGCCTATCTCAAGAAACAGGAGAAAAATTAAATAAATCACCTAACTCTACACCTAAAAGCAACTAGAAAAAGAAGAAATGAAGAACCACATGGTTAGCAGAGGGCAAGAAATCATAAAAATTAGGGCAGAAAAAAATGAAAAAGAAAGGAGACCACAGTAAAAATCAACAAAGCTAAAAGCTGGTTCTTTGAAAGGATAAATAAAATAGTCAAACCATTGGCCAGATTCATCAAGAAAAAAAGGGAAAAGAATCAAATCAACAAAACTAGAAATGAAAATGGAGAGATCACAACAGACAACACAGAAATACAAAGGAACATAAAAGACTACTATCAGCAACTATATGCCAATAAAATGGACAACTTGGAAGAAATGGACAAATTCTTAGAAAAGTATAACTTTCCAAAACTGAACCAGGAAGAAATAGAAAATCTTAACAGACTCATCACAAACACAGAAATTGAAACTGTAATCAGAAATCTTCCAACAAACAAAAGCCCAGGACTAGATGGCTTCACAGATGAATTCTACGAAAAATTTCGAGAAGAGCTAACACCTATCTTACTCAAACTCTTCCAGAAAATTGCAGAGGAAGGTAAACGTCCAAACTTATTCTATGAGGCCACCATCACCCTAATACCAAAACCTGACAAAGATGCCACATACAAAAAAAGAAAACTACAGGCCAATATCACTGATAAATATGCAAAAATCCTTAGCAAAATTCTAGCAATCAGAATACAGAAACATATTAAAAAGATCATGCATCATGACCAAGTAGGCTTTATTCCAGGGATGTAAGGATTCTTCAATATTTGCAAATCAATCAATGTGATACTCACATTAACAAATTGAAAGAAAAAAAATATGATTATCTCAATAGATGCAGAGAAAGCCTTTGACAAAATTCAACATCCATTTATGATTTTAAAAAAAAAAAAACCCTCCAGAAAGCAGAAATAGAAGGAACATACCTCAACATAATAAAAGCTATATATGACAAACCCACAGCAAACATTATCCTCATGGTGAAAAATTGAAAGCATTTCCCCTAAAGTCAGGAACAAGAAAAGGGTGCCCACTCTCACCACTACTATTCAACATAGTTCTGGAAGTTTTGGCCACAGCAATCAGAGCAGAAAAATAAATAAACGGAATCCAGATTGGAAAAGAAGATGTAAAACTCTCACTGTTTGCAGATGACATGATCCTCTGCATAGAAAATCCTAAAGACTCCACCATAAAATTACCAGAGCTAATCAATGAATTTACTAAAGTTGCAGGATATAAAATTAACACACAGAAATCCCTTGCATTCCTATACACTAACAATGAGAAAACAGAAAGAGAAATTAAGGAAACAATTCCATTCACCATTGCAACAAAAAGAATAAAACACTTTAAAGCTACCTAAGAAACAAAAGACCTATATATAGAAAACTGTAAAACACTGATGAAAGAAATCAAAGATGAGACAAATAGATGAAGAAATATACCATGTTCATGGATTGAAAGAATCAATATAGTGAAAAATGAGTATACTACCCAAAGCAATCTACAGATTCAATGCAATCCCTATCAAGCTTCCAACGGTATTTTTCAGAGAACTGGAACAAATAATTTCACAATTTGTATGGAAATATAAAAAGCCTCAAATAGAAAAGGCAATCTTGAGAAAGAAGAATGGAACTGGAGGAATCAACCTGCCTGACCTCAGATTATACTACAAAGCTACAGTCATCAAGACAGTATGGTACTGGCACAAAGACAGAAACAGAGATCAATGGAACAAAATAGAAAGCCCAGAGATAAATCCACACACCTATGGATACCTTATCTTCGACAAAGGAGGCAAGAATATACAATGGAGAAGAAACAATCTCTAACAAGTGGTGCTGGGATAACTGGTCAACCACTTGTAAAAGAATGAAACTAGAACACTTTCTAACAATCATACACAAAAATAAACTCAAAATGGATTAAAGATCTAAATGTAAGACTAGAAACTATAAACCTCCTAGAGGAAACATAGGCAAAACACTCTCTGATGTAAATCATAGCAGGATCCTCTATGACCCACCTCCCAGAGTAACGGAAATAAAAGCAAAAATAAACAAACGGGACCTAATTAAACTTAAAAGCTTTTGCACAACAAAGGAAACTATAAGCAAGGTGAAAAGACAGCCTTCAGAATGGGAGAAAAATAATAGCAAATGAAGCAACTGACAAAGAATTAGTCTCAAAAATATACAAGCAACTCCTGCAGCTCAATTCCAGAAAAATAAGTGACCCAATCAAAAAATGGGCCAAAGAAAAACAGACGTTTCTCCAAAGAAGACATACAGATGGCTAACAAACACATGAAAAGATGCTCAAAATCACTTATTATCAGAGAAATACAAATCAAAACCACGATGAGGTACCATCTCACGCCAGTCAGAATGGCTGCTATCAAGAAGTCTACAAACAATAAATGTTAGAGAGGGTGTGGAGAAAAGGGAACCCTCTTACACTGTTGGTGGGAATGCAAACTAGTACAGCCACTATAGAGAACAGTCTGGAGATCCCTTTAAAACTGGAAATAGAATTGCCATACGACCCAGCAATCCAACTGCTGGGCATACACACCGAGGAAAACAGAATTGAAAGAGACACGTGTACCCCAATGTTCATCATAGCACTGTTACAATAGCCAGGACATGGAAGCAATCAAATGTCCATCAGCAGATGAATGGTAAGAAAGCTGTGGTACATATACACAATGGAATATTACTTAGCCATTAAAATGAATGCATTTGAATCAGTTCTAATGAGATGGATGAAACGGGAGCCTATTATACAGAGCAATGTAAGTCAGAAAGAAAACACACCAGTACAGTATATTAATGCATATATACGAAATTTAGAAAGATGGTAATGACCCGAAATGCGAGATAGCAAAAGAGACACAGATGTAAAGAACAGACTTTTGGACTCTGTGGGAGAAGGCGAGGGTGGGATGATTTGAGAGAATAGCATTGAAACATGTATATTATCATATGTGAAACAGTTCGCCAGTCCAAGTTCGATACATGAGGCAGGGTGCTCAGGGCTGGTGCACTGGGATGACCCTGAGGGATGGGATTGGGAGGGAGGTGGGATGGAGGGTCAGGATGGGGAACACATGTACACCCATGGCTGATTCATGTGAATGTATGGCAAAAACCACCACAATATTATAAAGTAATTAGCCTCCAATTAATATATATAAATTAAAAGAAAAAAATTTCAATGCCTTTTCTAGATGTTTGTGTCTTCTATCCTCTATCTCTGTGAGTTTCTCACTATTTATTCCTTTTATAATGATCAACTGGGTAAGCCAGCCAGGTGGAGAAATATAAAACCTATCTTTTCTGGCATGTTTTCTCCTGACAGTTGATAGATGATAACTTAGTTCTAAATTGGAAAAAAAAACAGAAGTTGTAAATCACCCACTCATGTGCAGTACTTCCCAGATGCTACCCAAATAGAATTATATTGGAATGGACAAGAAATACAATTAATCTAAATTATCTATTATCTAGGAGTACAAGAATTCTTGAGCATGAAAGGACAATAGATCATTTCAACACATACACACACACACACACACACACATATATATCATTCTCAAACTCTTCCAAATTTTTTCCACCTTCATCTATAGGGGAAGTCATTAATAAACCACAAACTAACTTGTCTGTAATTCTGTCTCCTTTCTCTGCTCTTATGCACAGCAGGAAAACAAAGCTAGAAAAATAAAAAGACTAGTATAATGTACAGTCTTAAAAAAATCCTTACCTCTGAAATGATGGATACATATCATTAAACATTTGTCCAAACCTGTAGAATGTATAACACCAAGAGTAAGCCCTAATGGTAACTATGGACTTTGGGTGATTACAATGCATTAATTTATGTTCATCATTTATAACAAATGTACCATGAAGGTGGGATGGTGATGATAGGGAAGGCTATGCATGTGTAGGGGCAAAACGTCTATGGGATATCCCTGTACATTCCTTTCAATTCTTCTGTTAACATAAAATTACTCTTAAAAATAGTCAATAAAAAAAATTCCCCTCTCAAATGCTAATGCAACCATGATAGAGGGATGAGGTATTGAGGGTGAGAGAAAAGGTATAAGGGACAATGGAGATGGATGAAAATGAGAACCAAATGTCAGAGAAAAGGTCATTTAAAAACTCATGTAAAGTTCTTTTAGTTAAGAAATTCAACCCATTTTAAATAAAATAAATAAATCTCACAGGAAGAACTTCTACAAATGGAAGATGATAAAAATTCTAAAAATACATACTCTTGATACTTTTATGCTTCAGTATCAGTGATTCTTAACCAATCTTAAATGTTTGCAAAGATAGAGAAAGAGAAGGAGGGGCAGGGAGAGATATCCAAAAAGTCTTAAATCTGGGAAGAATTTACAGATTTAGTGATAATTTATAAGTTACGAGCAATTAAGTTGGCACATATTTTGAGAGGAAGAAAAAGAGGAAAAGAATTTTAAGGGGTAAATTATTTTTCAAAACTGTTTTGTATTAAAATATTTTAATAGATGAACAAATCTATGTAAATTATATCTCCAAATGACTATGATTATTTAGCCTATTTCAATCTTTTATTCAACACATATTTTTAAGCAGGTACAGTATGACTGATATTATTCCCAGTGTTGGAGATGCAGTGGGGAACAAGGCAGATAACGTTCCTTTCCTCAAGAGGTTTGCATTCTAATACAGAGCAGGGAATAAAAGTCAACAAGTAAATAATAGTAAACAGCAAATTTCAAATAGTAAATAGTGATACATGTTATGGAAGCATTTTTAATAAATAACACTTGATAGTTTTACTGGTGGTAGAGAATAAGTTTGGTATTTCCAGGATAAAAAATTAAATTATAGATATACAGAGACATTGTACTAGTTTCTAGCCAGAAACATACTGAGTGCTGAATCAATTATGGTTTATGATATATTTTCTATTTCTTGTAAGCACTTAATTCCTAGTTCCTGGGATGCATTTATTTTTGCTCCAAGGAAATACATACTCAAACACATACAGTCAAAGAAAACCATAGGTTCCCTTGTAGGGACAGCACAGTTTTACAGCATAATTCATTATATAGAAACTACATATGTACACGCACACACACAGATATCTCTGGGGAAAGGTTGATTTGTATTGCTCATGGTCTTCACAGAAATTTCTCCTAAGAGGTAAGCTTTTAAAGTTACTCATTGGTCATAAGAAATTAAGATTGTTGGTACAGTAAATATGATTATCCTAATCTGAATTATGAATAGGAAAGGCTCCCACTGCTAGGGAAACAGTGACTGAAACTGCCCACCCTGGCCAGGCAGCATAGTAGCCATTTGCATCAGTCATTTTACAGGAAGTCCTGGTAAGGAGCAAAGAACTAACAAGCCACCACCAACTGGAAGAATTCGGAAAAGGTCGAAAGGAGATGCCTCATGTCCTAGCACCTCCCAGACTCCTCCTTGCTGGCATCCATCTTGGCTGAGCGATGCGTGAACCATCAGGAAGGACCCTGAGTCTGAATAATAGGCCAGAGATAATCCTGAAACCAGTACCATTACCATAAAACCTGAGGCTGCAAGCCACATGACAGAGCAGTTCTCCTGGGTTCCCTTACCCTCCTACTCTCCACCCCTTTCCCAATAAAGTCTCTTGCTTTGTCAGCAGTATGTCTCCTGACGCAATCCATTTCTGAGTGTTAGACAAGGACCCACTCTCAGGCCCTGGAAGGTCCCCTTTCCTGCAACACCAGTTGTCATTTTCAAAATATAATGTCCATGTGATTGTTAATGAAAACTCAAATTTTAAAAACATTGGAGCTTTTTGGTTTTCTTTTTTTCAACTTAAGCAGCGTTGCATCTTATGTGAAACTTTGTGTGCTATGTAATGCTGGGAGGAGAGACGAGGAGGACATGTTAGTAGCATAAAGAAGGCCCCATAAAGATATGATTATTTATTTCCTCAGGGTGAGCTTTGGAAATGCTTGTGCACTTTCAGAAGGATTAAGGGAACAATTTAGTTATTATGAAGGATTTAATTTCAATCTCTTTTCTTTCAAACATCGTAAAAATAAAGATGAAAGAAACATCTTCAGAACTCACAAATTTCCACAACTGCCTCTAGTCTCTTAAAAAGAAAAAAAAAAAAAAAAAAGACTCATTTTGAAAAATCCATGATTTACAGAAATGGGAAACATCCCAACAACAGCTGGTTCCGAAATGGTTTATCATTAAATTACTTTGTACAGCTTAGGTTTGCATAGTAAAACCTAAGCTTTGATATTTAACAGTCAAAAAAGAAAAAAGGAGTGTTGTATGTTTTGCTTCAGTTTTGAGAAGTAAAGCTCACCACATAGCAAAGGAATGAAACATGGAAAGATTACTGGAACAACATGGAAGAAAATGACTGTTAAAGGGAACCAGCACTCCAGATGACAGAGTAATTGAAATGTAAGCCTAGAGGGATGGCATGATTTTAACTACTGAGCTGTGCCCCATAGAATTTGCTGGAACATGAAAATCTCAGCAAACATATTAGAAACATGAGATGTAGTGAAATACTTTCTGTTTATCCTTTTCCATAGGGAAACTGTGCAGGTAAGTGGGGCATGGAACAGTTAAAAAGAGAAAATTTTGAGTACTAATCCCAGGATGGCCACAAGATTGTTCCGCAACCTTGGCCTGCTGATCAAACATCTGTAAAATTGTGTTGCTTCTTCCTCTCAACAGAATCAATCCTTGAGCCCACAAGCAAGAGGAATACTAGTGGGCATTTCATAAACAGTGGTGCTGATAATGGTTGTCATGGGAGATAACTAATGATTATAAGAAGGACAATTTAAATGCAAATTGATACATAAATGCTGAGCACTATAATAGAGTCTACTCTGAAAAGAGAGTAAACAGCATATTTTAAGGAAGCTATACACTAAGGGAATAAAGGTATTACAGCTAGCATGTAGCCAACCAAAGAAACCAGAAAGATTGGGATGTTCCTAATTATCTCTTTCCTGACCACCACGAATATAGAGCTAGACTATTTTTTTAAATACAAAAGAGTTAATTGAGTAGACTCTATATTGAAAATATCCATTAGTAAAAATATAATTCAATTTACCTATGCTGTTTATTATAGTACCGATAATAGAAATAATTACTTTCATCTACTAAAAAAATTGAGACACGAGTTTCAAGGTACAAAAAGGACAAGATGCATATAAGAAAATAGGAACGAGAAGTACACTTTAAACAGATGTATGCCTTCATGTATCACTGCTTTTTAAAAAACAGATCTATAATTCTCCTGTTTAATGTATAAAATTAAACGATGCTTCCCTGGTGGCTCAGTGGTAAAGAATCCAACTACCAAGCAGGAGACACGGATTCAATCCCCACATTGAGAAGACTCCCTGGAGAAGGGAATGGCAATCCACTGCAGTATTCTTGCCAGGAAAATCCCAAGGACAGAGGAGCCTGGTGGGCTGCAGTCCATGAGGTCGCAGAGTCGGACACGACTGAGCGACCAGAAACAAACATACATCACTATGTACTCATAGTGATGCCAAGCGGGCCCCTGTGGGATTCCTGGGCACAGAGGTTTCTTTGTCCACCATTTATTATAGGCAAGACTCAGCCTTCATGACCTTCTCTCAGTTCCAAATGGCAGAAGAGTTGCTAATCAAAGGAATGTTGGTGGTTTAGTTGCTAAGTCGTGTTCCACTCTTGTGGGAAACAGCAGCAAAACCACCCGAGACAAGATTAAAGGACCAGGGAGTCTCATTCAGTTTGGGAGACTGGATCACCTAAGACCCTGAAAGTAAAAGTGTCAGTCACTCAGTCCTGTCTGACTCTTTGTGATTCCATGGACTGTACCTCACCAGGCTCCCCTGATGATAGGATTCTCCAGGTAAGAATACTGGAGTGGGTTGCCATTTCCTTCCCCAGGGGATCTTCTCAACCTGGTGATTGAACCTGGGTCTCCTGCATTGCAGGCAGATTCTTTGCCATCTGAGCCACCAGGGAAGCCCCACTTAAGGCCCTGTATACAGTCTAATTTTGTCAGCAACCACACCTTTTTGAACTCTGCAGAAGGAAGAATGCTGCTGCTGCTGCTGCTAAGTTGCTTCAGTCGTGTCCGACTCTGTGCGAGCCTATAGACGGCCTCAGTCCCTATCACATACTCTTGCCTGACTATATAATTTTTCCCTACTCACCAGGAAGGGGGGAACAGTTCTTGAGGCACTAGCCTACTGTGTTCCCCTTTTGCCTGGCAAAGTAATAAAGCTGTTCTTTCCTTCTTGTTCATAATTTTGTCTCCGTCTTTCTGTTTGGCACCAGTGCACAGACAGCCAAGATTTTGGCAACAGTAGGGCTGTACTATCACCACCACATTCTGATTTTAGATCTCTTCCCCTCTAAGAAGACCTCTTCTCCTTAATAATCACTCTGCATTTGTCACACCTAGCACTAAGCAATAACTAATCTAAATTCTGTCTTTATGAAGTTGTGGTTCTAGACATATATCATATCTATGAAATTAAATAATACACATTTTCATTTCAATCCCAAAGAAAGGCAATGCCAAAGAATGCTCAAACTATAGCACAACTGCACTCATCTCACACGCTAGCAAAGTAATGCTCAAAATTCTCCAAGCCGGGCTTCAACAGTATGTGAACTGTGAACTTCCAAATGTTCAAGATGGATTTAGAAATGGCAGAGGAACCAGAGATCAAATTGCTAACATCCATTGGCTCATCGAAAAAGCCAGAGTTCCACAAAAATATCTACTTCTCCTCTATTGACTATGCCAAAGCCTTTGACTGTGTGGATCACAACAAACTGTGGAAAATTCTTCAAGAGATGGAAATACCAGACCACCTGACCTGCCTCTTGAGAAATCTATATGCAGGTCAAGAAGCAACAGTTAGAACTGGACATGGAACAACAGACTGATTCCAAATCGGGAAAAGAGTACGTCAAGGCTATATATTGTCACCTGCTTATTTAACTTATATGCAGAGTACATCATGTGAAATGCTTGGCTGGATGAAGCACAAGCTGGAATCAAGATTGCTGGGAGAAATATCAATAACCTCAGATATGCAGATGACACCTTATGGTAGAAAGCAAAGAAGAACTAAAGAGCCTCTTGATGGAAGTGAAAGAGGAGAGTGAAAATGTTGCTCAAAACTTCAACATTCAGAAAACTAAGATCATGGCATCTGGTCCCATTACTTCATGGCTAATAGATGGGGAGACAATGGAAACAGTGAGAGAATTTATTTTCTTGGGCTCCAAAATCACTGCAGATGGTGACTGCAGCCATGAAATTAAAAGACGCTTATTCCTTGGAAGAAACATTATGACCAATCTAGACAGCATATTAAAAAGCAGAGACATTACTTTGCCAACAAATGTCCATCTAGTCAAAGCTATGGTTTTTCCAGTAGTCATGTATGGATGTGAGAGTTGGACTATAAAGAAAGCTGAGTGCCAAAGAATTGATGCTTTTGAACTGTGGTGTTGGAGAAGACTCTTGAGAGTCCCTTGGACTGCAAGGAGATCCAACCTGTCAACCCTGAAGGAAATCAGTCCTGAATATTCATTGGAAGGACTGATGCTGAAGCTGAAACTCCAATATTTTGGCCACCTGATGCAAAGAACTGACTTATTTGAAAAGACCTTGATGCTGGGATTGACTGAATGTGGGAGAAGAAGGGGACGACAGAGGATGAGATGTCTGGATGGCATCACTGACTCAATGGACATGAGTTTGAGTAGGCTCCGGGAGTTGCTGATGGGCAGGGAAGTCCATGGAAGTGCTGCAGTCCATGGAATTGCAAAGAATCACACACAACTTAGCCACTGAACACAAATTCTTTAGGCAGCTCAGGTGAAGGTCAAATTTCTTTCAGCATTTTTAGGCCTTGATTATTTTCAGCTGAAAATAATTTGCATGCCAGAGACACTTTTGGGTGGCAAATTTTGTTCCCCTATACTATGATAGTAAGAGTTTATTTCTAGTCTCTCATATATCCTTCGGAGAAGGCAATGGCACCCCACTCCAGTACTCTTGCCTGGAAAATCCCATGGACAGAGGAGCCTGGTAGGCTACAGTCCACGGGGTCGACTGAGCGACTTCACTTTCACTTTTCACTTTCATGCATTGGAGAAGGAAATGGCAACCCACTCCAGTGTTCTTGCCTGGAGAATCCCAGGGACGGGGGAGCCTGGTGGGCTGCCATCTATGGGGTCACACAGAGTAGGACACGACTGAAGCGACTTAGCAGCAGCAGCAGCATATATCCTTAAGCCAGTTACTATAATGTCTTGTTTACTGCAGTTCTGCAATAACTTGCTGGGCAATCTGAGTCCTCAAAATTCATTTTTCTACAAACAATTATTTTGACCATTTTAGGCACCTTGCACTTTCATATGAATTTTGGAAAAGGCATGTCAATTTCTAAAAGAAAAGTTATCTGGAAATTTAATAAAGATTGTATAATTCAATTTGAGAGTATTAACCTCTTAGCAATATTAAGCACTCCAAATAGCAAACTTGGTGACTATAAATTTCTCTCTAAGCATGGTTGTATCTGATTTCATGAATTTTAGTATGTTGTGTTTTTTTCCCAAACTTTTCTAATTCTAATTTCTTCTTTTATTGTTTATTAGGAATGTCTTTTTAAACTTCCAAATATTTGAATTTTCCAATTTTTCTTGCTATTATTATTTACTTATATTTCATTGCTGTTAGAAAACAAATTTGTATGTTTCAATCCCTTTAGATTTATTGAGATTGTTTAATAGCCTACCATATGGTCTACCTTGATGTTCCACGTGCAATTAAGAATGTGCTTTTGTTGGGTGAAGAGTTTGTAGATGTCTTTTACATTTAGTTGGGTTAGAATTACTTTTAAGTCTCCTTTTTACTAGCTGATCTTCTGCCTAGTGGTTCTTTCCACTATGCAAGTTGTTCTATTTATTATTATTTATCTTCCTTTTTTATTTCTGAATTGTCTGTTTCTCTCTTCCATCCTATTATGTGTTGCTTTGTGGTTTAGGGTTTCTGTTAGATACAAATATGTTTATAATTATTGTGCATTCCTTTCTAATTGATCCCATTTATCAGTATAAAATTTCCTTTGTCTCTAGTACTAATTTTTCTCTTAAAGTCTATTTTAACATTATTATAGTTATTCCAGCTCTCCTTTTGATATTGTTTTTCTACCCTTTTACTTACACTCTATTTGCATTTTTTTAATCTATAATGTATTTTCTATAAATATAAAGAGTTCAATTAGGTTTCTTTTACCCATATAGCAATCTCTGTCTTCTGATTAGATTTTTAATCCATTCATATTTATTATTGATATTGCTGGATGAACATTTCTCCTTTCATTTTCTGTTTTCTATGCATCTCATTTCTTGTCTGTTCTTCTGTTCCACCTTTATCATCTTACTTTAATGTTTTTTAAATTATAGTTTTTTCAGACTCTACTTCAGATTTATAATAACTTAGTTCCAAAGAAATGCAAAATTTATTCATCTATAAGCCAGTTTCCTCTTTGCCATCATGTTTGTGCTATAAGTGGCATACCTACAAGTATAAGCTTGTTAAATTACTGAGACATTGTTAAATTACTACTTTTTATGTGTCTTTATATTTTATTTATTTTATTTTATTTTTTCTATGTGTCTTTTTAGATAAGCTGAGAGAAGAAAGGACAGCCAGTATATTTTTGTAAAGTTTGCAATTTTAACCTTTCTTTCTTTTCTTCTTCTCTCTCTCTCTCTTTTTTTTTTTTTTTTTACCATTTCTGGTTCCTTTTCAAAAACTTCCTTTTTTATTTTTTATAAGTCCAGTGTTCCAGCATCCTAATCACTCAGTTTTTCTTTATCTGGAAGTATTATTTCACCTTATTACTGAAAGTTTTTTAACATTAAGGTTTTTGACAGCTTTCTTTAAAAAATGCTTTTAGCACTTTGCGTATGTCTTCCCACTGCCTTCTGATCTCTATATGTTTCTAAGAAGCTAATTGTTTCTGCTGCTGAAGTTCCCATGTACAGGTTGGGGTCTTTTTTTCACTTTCTGCTTTCAAGATTTACCTTCATCTTTGAACATTCTTACTATAATGTATTTCATAATGGGTCTCTTTCCATTTGTCCTGTTTGAAGTTTTTCAACTTCTTGGATATGTAGATTTGCACTTTTCTTCATATCTGCAAAGTTTCCAGACATCATTTATTTGATTCATCTCCTGTCTTTTTCCCTCTTCCTATTTCCTCTAGTATATCCATCACATAATCTTGTGTGTTTAATTGTGTCCCAAATTTCTCTGAGATTTTATTCTTTATTTTTTCATCGTTTCTTTCTCTTTTCTTCAGATTGCTTATTCTCTACTCATCTGTCTTCAGTCTGCTGATTCTTTCTTCTGACAGATGAAGTCTACTATTGAGCCTCTCTACTGAATTTTTGTTTGGGCTATCTTACTTTTCGTCTTCAGAATTTCTTTTTTTTTTTTTTAAGTAATTTCATCCCTTTATTTTTATTCTTTGTTTCATGAGGAATTATCATCATATCTGCAATTCTTTAAGCATCATTTCTTTTAGTTTTTAAACATATTTATAATATTAAAGCTGTTTTGATTTCTGTCTGCCAGCTTCCCATGTGGGCCTCCTTCATAGCAGTTTTTATTGCTTGCTATATTATTATGCATACAGATTATACTTTACTCTTTCCTTGCATATTTCAATTTTATTGAAAGCTATACATGTCAGGTATATTTTAGCAAATCTAGATACCGATAACATTCTGAGTGTTTCTCTTGTTTACCAAGTCACTTGTTTACAGTTGACGCTTGAACAACATGGGTTTGACAGGTGGACAACAGGTCCCCTTATACGCAGATTTTTTTCAATAAATATGTCCTACAGTACTATGTGGCCCATGGTTGGTTGAATCTGAAGATGAGAGGCCAAAGATATAGAGGGCCAACTAAAGTATCTACAGACTTTCCACTATACAAAAGTGGCATTCCTAATCCTCACGCTATTCAAGGGTCAAATGTTTTTGCTCAATGAACTAATTCTGAAAATTCTAATTCCTTCCCCATGTGCAGGTCTAATTTTGCTACTCAGATTTCATCCCATTGGTTTCATCTCTTGGTCTGACTCCCTAGGAGCTATGCTTGGTTGGCACGAGCCACTTACTGGTTAAAACTTATGTGGCTTGGAGGATGCTATCACATTTGACTGTTTTGTTGCCCTTTGTTCAACCAGGGACAAGTAGCTAAGAGAATCCCATTCTGATCTCTCCCAAGACAAAGTAGCCTTGGATATGCACTGTTTCCTAGTCTATTGGTGATTTCTGTGATTTTATTTTTACACCTAGCTTCCGAGGAGCAGCCCCAGGTAAGAGGAGCTTCTTGTTCAATATATATTTGATCAGAGTTTATGTTTAAGGCCCTTATTGTAGTAAGGGTCCTGCCCTGTATTGATGAATCTTGTGTAGCTTAGGGAAATACCCGCTCCGATTGCTACTGAATGGATGTAGCCGAGTGCATGTTGCAACGTTCCTGACTTCCACAACTGACTAAGGTCCCAGTCGGTCTCTTCTTTTTCTCTCATTCCATTAAACTTCTGGTTGCTCTGTCTTAGTTGCCCTCAACAAGAGGTCCACATTTTAAAATCACCCTTAGGTACAGACTTCTCCATGCTGTGTTCTAAATAAAGCCAGTTTCCTTAGGCAGAACTGCAGGGCTCATTGTCTTTACGGGCTGCGTTTCTTCCTGGGCTGAACCTTTGTACCATTTAAGCAGAGCTTTGTGTAAGGACCTACTTTTCCAAGACTGACAACTTGGTGTATGAGTGGCCACAAGGGGGAAGGCAGGGTGGCTTCCCTTTGTTTTCTTGTGTTGCTCCTCCTGACATGGACCCCTGCCTTATAAAACTGGGGTCCTAACCTACTGCATTTGGGGTTGAATTCCTGCTTTATGACCAAGGATTGGATAGGGAAAGGGAGACCTATTTCTCTCAGCCACATATGCAGTGGATAGGCATTCTGCAACACTGGGCTGGGACAAGTGTGAGAAATGAAACTGTAGCCACAGACGGGAAGCTCAGGCAAGAGGGAACTCATCTCTCTGACTGCAGTACCCAGGGAAGAGCACCTGGAATAGAGCTTCTGTAACATGGAGCAAGGGGTAGGGTTAAGGGAGCAGGTTATGACTCAACTGCCACAAATTCAAACTATTCATACTGAGATTTAGTACATTTTTTTTTCTTTTTTGTTGAATGGATATTTCTTCATTCACTCTCTGCCCTTAGGACAATATCCAGAGACTTAAAATTATTTTTACTTACAATTTTTATCAGTTAAAATGGTGTTTTGCTGGGAAGAGGGTTTATCAAGTACCTTATTCTGCCATCTATAAGTACCACCTGCCTCACATTCTATCAGTTCAGTTCAGTTGCTCAGTCATGTCCGACTCTTTGCAACCCCGTGAATCACAGCATACCAGGCCTCCCTGTCCATCACCAACTCCCGGAGTTCACCCAGACTCATGTGCATCGAGTCAGTGATGCCATCCAGCCATCTCATCCTCTGTCGTCCCCTTCTCCTCCTGCCCCCAATCCCTCCCAGCATCAGGGTCTTTTCCAATGAGTCAACTCTTCACATGAAGTGGCCAAAGTATTGGAGTTTCAACTTCAGCACTAGTCCTTCCAATGAACACCCAGAACTGGTCTCCTTTAGGATGGACTGGTTGGATCTCCTTGCAGACCAAGGGACTCGCAAAAGTCTTCTCCAACACCACAGTTCAAAAGCATCAATTCTTTGGCGCTCAGCCTTCTTCACAATCCAACTCTCACATCCATACCTGACCACTGGAAAAACCATAGTCTTGACTAGACAGACCTTTGCTGGCAAAGTAATATCTCTGCTTTTGAATATGCTATCTAGGTTGGTCATAACTTTTCTTCCAAGGAGTAAGCATCTTTTAATTTCATGGCTGCAATCACCATCTGCACTGATTTTGGAGCCCCCAAAAATAAAGTCTGTCACTGTTTCCCCATCTATTTGCCATGAAGTGATGGGACCAGATGCCATGATCTTAGTTTTCTGAATGTTGAGCATTAAACCAACTTTTTCACTCTCCTCTTTCACTTTCATCAAGAAGCCTTTTAGTTACTGAATGTTATATCAAACATCACCCTAAATATATAAAAATAATTACACTTAAGCAATATGGTTATCTAGGAGAAGGAAATGGCAACCACTCCAGTGTTCTTGCCTGGAGAATCCCAGGGACGGGGGAGCCTGGTGGGCTGCTGTCTACGGGGTCACACAGAGTTGGACACGACTGAAGTGACTTAGCAGCAGCAGCAGCAGCAGCAGAACTGCTTCTAACCAACAAAGGCAGGTTGGTATTTGTCAATACTTATTCTACCAAATATTTTCTCCTAGATTCCTGTGACAATTGATATTCACTGGCAACACTTATATTTCCCACTTTATCTAATTACATCATGTCTCATCAGTTGTGGTTGATAAGGCTTTACTTCCAATAGCGACTTTTTCATGTATTCCTCTCTGATTTTAATTACTTTGAAATGAATTTTCTACTTTAAAAAATGCTATTAATATGCTAATAATGACTGTATATGGTAGTAAAGTATGTTTTTACCATTTTCTAAGTTTACATAGAAATATTCTATAATATATGAATATTTACTGGCACATATAAACACAAGCAACCAGTAATACTAACAGCAAAATATCAAATATTTATTAACTACATACTAAAAAATAAAATATGCTTTGCAAACATCCCTTAGAAATGAGAAGAATTATAATGAAGTTTCTCTGGTTTGCTTAAATGAGCCTTTAATTCACATCTTGGTAGACTTTTTAAATCAGCACTGTTCAGTGGAAATTTAATGCAAGCTATATGAATAAATTCTAATTGTCTGGTAGCCACATCAAAGAAGGCTTTACAAAAGTAAAATTAGTCTTTTGGATTTAGCAGCAGCAGCAATGTATAAAATCTCAAGTAAACATGTCACAATTTTACATGGTTGTATAGAAAGAAGTCACATCAAATTGAGTCAATCCATGGACAGTAACTACATGCACACACCCAATCTGCACACAATAAATAGCAACTGACTCAATGCAACCGTTAAAGTGAAATGTCATTCTACCAAGACAATGAAGTTGTGTTTCATAGAAAAGTATTCTACACTACTTCGGTTCTGAAATTTAAACTTCAGTAACTAAAATTATAAATTTAAAGTTTAGTTCCTCATCACAGTGGTTAATAGTTGCTACAGTTCTATCTAAATGTTCACCACATCTTACCTGTTAAAAACAGTTAAATACTAGACTGAGATATTCCTAGTACTCCTTAGGTTATCACTCTCCACTAGTTCTCAGGGATTTTGTCTATCCACAGAGGGCTTGCTGTTAGATCTAGCAACCACTAAAGTCCTGGAGCAAGCAGACAGATTTGGGAGCTTGCAGGAGAATTTGGGAAGCAGCGCATATTAAGCTACTGATGTGGGACCACGTAATGTGGTCAGGACCAGGAGTCAGGAAGGTGAACAAGCGACATTGAGGAAAAGCTGGAACATGCCACCACATCTATGTTTCTGACCACACCTCACACCAGCTATCATAAAACAACAGGCACTATTGGACCTTCATCTTCCATACACCTTTCTCTCTGGTTGATTCTAAACCAAGGCCACAGAAGGAAGGGGGTTTGGAGAAAATTAATTCCAGCTTAACCAAGTGTACCCAGTATAAACTACCATAGACTCTGAGTTCAAGAGTCTTCCCTAAAATATAGAAAACACTATGGTATTTTTTCTGCTTCATTGTTGGAAAAGACAAAATTGTAGTATCAACCATGGTGTCAACAGAAGTATAGCTAAGGGTTTAATTCATGGTCTCTTACTTGAAAAAGACTAAAACTTAATGCTTCTTCCCAGTTAAAAGATAATTTTAGTCATAATTTGCCCATCTTCAAGAATATTCTGCCTAAAGGACAATAAATCAGGGAAGAAATCTAAAATCATCCCTAGGTCGGGTTACTACTGTTGAAAGAAGAGCAAGGTTGCCTGTCATGGACAATAACTCCTAATCATTGTAACACAAATATTAGCTTCTCTAGGACAAACACAAGTCATTTATCTAAGTAGTACAAAAATGCTAACGTAGGTCTAAAAAAAACATATGTAAACATGGTCTCTAAAATGAGATTATCTGTAACAAACAGTACATACTTCTCCAGAGATGCATCTGATCTATAATTGACACCCTTCTCAGAACAAGATAAGTACATTATTAAAGACCAGACTTATTAACAATTATTTGATAAAATAACCAGATCAAACCAGTCAATGCTAAAGGAAATCCATCCTGAATATTCACTGGAAGGACTGATGCTGAAGCTAAAGCTGCAATACTTTGGCCACCTGATGCGAAGACTCACTGGAAAACGAGTTGGTGGGAAAGATTAAGGGCAAAAGGAGGAGGCGAGAGGATAAGATGGTTAGACAGCATCACCAACTCAGTGGACATGAATTTGAGCAAACTTTGGAAGATAGTGAAGGACAAGGAAGCCTCACATGCTGCAGTTCATGGGTCGCAAAGAGTTGGACACAACTTAGCAACTGAAGAACAATTAGCATGTGTGTTTTCTTTGCAGGAATGCTATTTCAGGGAAATAAAGCTGAAAGCTACCTTCACTGTCAGCAAGAATGATACCCCAGACTATTTTAGTTTTCTACTTTCAGAGATTTCTATTTAACACCAAGGTTAAAGATTTGAAAGCCGCTGTGGATCTTTTAAACATAAATGTTCAGGAATTAGAAAGCCAATGCATGCTTTCAGAGGAGTAAAATCTTTGTCTCTATTTTCTTCTTTGGTTGGGGGGACAGTAAATACATAAAAGATTCTTTGGACTACGTATGCCAGGTGGGTAAAAAATCATCTTTGGGTGAAAATTCTTCTGCCCAAACTATACTCCTATTCATGAACTAACATAATATGTCTAAATGGGAAAGAAGGACTTTTGCTACTTTGTGGTTTTTTGTTTTTTGTTTTTTGCTTTAATATTATAAATTCAGTGGTTTTGTCAAAGGAAAATAATGACTCCCACCAGAAAGACTTCTCCAAAGGGCCAGTGTCAAGGAAGGGGGAAGGGAAGTGTGGACAGATTGAGAGGTGCATGATCATCTCACACCACCTAGATTTCTTTACCTCTATCTACTGTTCATCTATCCATGCCCTCTGCCATAATGATCATCACAATGGACATCCTGGTATTCCAAGAGCAACTCTGGAAAGACCATAAAGAAGATTCCACTTGGGAGCAGAAGCTACTAGGACCTTTTACAGGTGAAACACTGAGAATTGTCATTCTTTGACATAGAAAGTCTCAGTGGAAAGATAAATCATATTCTCAACCTTCTTGGGAAGCAAGTAGGAATGAGAAACCAATCAGAAGCAAGCATGAGCCATTAATTATGGAGAAGGAAAGATGACTCAGAGAATGAAGCTAAGAGTGCAGAGGAAAAAAATCCATCTCCAAGGAAGTAGAATTGAACTCTAACTGAAAGTGTTAATACATGCCTAACTAGATTTCAATTAGATTTCAGAATTTCTCAGCACAAGTGACTGCCATGTGCCTCTCACCACCTTCCCCACACCATTTTGAAAAGGAATGTCTTTTGTGGTTATTCTATCCCACCACTGGATGTTGGGTATTTTGAAGAACAATTAATTTGTCTCTTTAGTTCACAGGACTTCAGATTGAAAGGAACCACACTTGCCTCATCCTGATTTAAATATCAAGATTCTGACCTCAAGCCTGAGTCTAAATGAATAATGGGGTGAAACTTGGGGGATTTGGGGGAAGGAGGAAGTTTATTTCCTAGTTGATGTTAATTCAAAGACCCTTAGACTGAGGTGACTCTAATGCCTTGGGCAACCTACATAAGCAAACCAAAACCTCAGCCTATAAACCCCACAAGGTTAAGTCATGGAAACCAAGGACAACCAATCATCAACAGACAGCTAATCTTTTCCAAATAAGAAAAACGCTTAAACTACAGTCCCTCAAATAATGTCCTTGGTTTGTTTTTTCACCTTTTATATAAAAGCCTTTCCCCTAAATACTGCCAGTGAGCACTTCAACTACTTTCTGTTTGGCACTGCCCAATTCAAATAGATTTTTGCTCAGATAAACCCTTAAGGTTTTTAATATGTTTCAGTTTATCTTATCTTTTAATATTGGTGAGATTACAGTTATTATGGGTTTACTATGGCTATATTGGATGAAGAGAGGACAATTAGAAGATTGCTGCACCTCTAGTAAGTATTTTTAAAATATATATTATTCTCTATATTAGGAAATGTCATTTGAATTAGAAGTGGATAGAGTCAAAAGATACATAGGAGAAAAAAAATTTTAAGTTTTGAAGACTGCTTGGAGGTAAGTGTTGAAAGAAAACCAGTATTTTAGGATGACTCTATCTTGAAGCCTATACCTTGCAAAAACTAAGTGGATAGTGATGCCATTCACTGAGATAAGGAGGGAAGAAGAAACTTGTGGTGAAACAGGCAAGTTCAATTTTAGATATTGAGTTTAAGGTGTTTATGAAACATCCAAGTGAAAATATTCAGGACATGATTACATACTGTTGGAATACAAGGCACAGACTCAAGATAGAGTTACTTATGCTAAGCCCTCATCACCAAACCAAGACTGACTTACAGTTTTGGCTTTCCTAGAAATGGAATCTCAAATAAAACAATCAACTAGGAGTCTCCCCATCAGAACTAGTGAGGTAGTCTCCATGATAATCCTCTACAAGCCCCTAAAGGAAAGTAACCGCACAAGAACCAATCCATTTTTGTCTAGAACCAGCTTCATTGTTCCCTCTCCACTTTGCCTATAAAAGTCTTTCATTTTGTACACTTTCTCAGAATTCCTTTGCTAGGTAGGATGCTGCCTGATTCTAATCAATTTTCACTCAGACTTTTTAAAGTTTTAATATACTTCACCTTATCTTTTAATACATTGGATAAAGCTCAGGAGAGATGTGGGCTACAAATCAGTTCAGTTCAGTTCAGTCACTCAGCCAGGCTTCCCTGTCTATCACCAACTCCCGGAGCTTACACAAACTCGTGTCCATCAAGTCGGTGATGCCATCCAACCATCTCATCCCCTGTATCCCCTTCTCATCCTGCCTTCAATCTTTCCCAGCATCAGGGTCTTTTCCAATGAGTCAGTTCTTCACATCAGGTGGCCAAAACATTGGAGTTTCAGCTTCAGTCCTTCCAATGACTATTTAGGACTGATTTCCTTAAGGATATACTGGTTGGATCTCTGTTGCAGTCCAAGGGACTCTTAAGAGTCTTCTCCAACACCACAGTTCAAAAGCATCAATTCTTCAGTGGTTAGCTTTCTTTATAGTTCAACTTTCACTTCCATACATGACTACTGCAAAAACCATAGCATTGACTAGATGGACCTTCATTAGCAAAGTAATGTTTCCGCTTTTTAATATGTTGTCTAGGTTGGTAACAGCTTTTCTTCCAAGGAGTAAGCATCTTTTAATTTCATGGCTGCAGTCACCATCTGCAGTGACTTTGGAGCCCAAGAAAATAAATTCTCTCACTGTTACCATTACTTCCCCATTTATTTGCCATGAAGTGATGGGACCAGATGCCATGATCTTTGTTTTCTGAATGTTGAGTTTTAAGCCAACTTTTTCACTCTCTTCTTTCACTTTCTTCAAGAGGCTCTTTAGTTCTTCTTCACTTTCTGCCATAAGGGTGGTGTCATCTGCATATCTGAGGTTATTGATATTTTTCTCAGCAATCTTGATTCCAGCTTGTGCTTCATCCAGCCCGGCATTTCACATATGTACTCTGCATATAAGTTAAATAAGCAGGGTGACAATATACAGCCTTGATGTACTCTTTCCCAATTTGGAACCAGTCTGTTGTTCCATGTCCAGTTCTAACTGTTGCTTATTGACCTGCATACAGATTTCTCAGGAGGCAGGTCAGGTGGTCTGGTATTTGTCTTTCAGAATTTTCCACAGTTTGTTGTAATCCACACAGTCAAAGGTTTTGGTATAGTCAATAAAACAGTAGTAGATATTTTTCTGGAACTCTTTTGCTTTTTCAGTGATCCAGTGGATGTTGGCAATTTGATCTCTGGTTCCTCTTCCTTTTGTAGATCCAGCTTGAATATCTGGAATTTCACAGATCACATACTGCTGAAGCCTGATTTGGAGAATTTGAGCATTACTTTGCTAGCATGTGAGATGAGTGCAGTTTTGTGGTAGTTTGCACATACTTTGGCGTTGCCTTTTTTGGAACTAAAATGAAAATTACCTTTTCCATTCCTGTGGCCACTGCTGAGTTTTCAAAATTTGCTGGCATATTGAGTACTTATTGGGCTACAGATACAGATTTTTAATTTTAATTGAAGTCCTATGTATAATTTCTATAATCATTGTAATTATTCATAAAGCCTAGGGGAGCATGCGGCATAAGTGATTCAAGCCTAAAGTGAACACTATTTAATATGAAAACTTAAGAGTAAGGAAGAGAAAGAAAAGAAAGCAGAAACAAGGAGTCAAAGAAGAGGAAAATCATAGTACTCTGACATCATGGAAGACAAAAATGTTTTATGAAAGTGAAAGGCCTAGGTAAAAGGGAAGACATAGAATCAAAGTGATGGTAGAGGGAACAACATTAAATAGGAGAGTAAGTTATCCATGGAAATAAGAGAATAGAAAGGGAGAGGTGCAGAAAATTTACCTACTAGTTTATACCTTCTCTCTGACACAAAAGTCAGTGTTGTGTTTTGACAATGAAAAGAATGGGCAAGGCCAGAGATGAGGAAAGAAGAGATAATTTGACAGAGAGAACTAGAAATAGGCAACCAATCAGAAAACAGAAAAGGCAAGTCTGAGAGCATTTGAGAGTCAAGTTTAGAGGCCATAAATATACAGTTTCACCCTTCCACTGTGGAGCATAAGAAGTGCTGATTACAGTTAGTAATAGGCAGGTCACTGTAAACTTGCAGGGGCCATTTCTGTAGATCAATGAGAGCAGATCCCATGCTTACAAGAATGTGCTCCGGAAACTACATTTCAGGCTTCATAATCCAGTTCTAAACTGTCCACTTTTGTGACCTCAAGCAAGAATTTTCAACCTAATGTTCCTTTAGTTTCTTCATACATATGATGAAGATAAAACAACATTCACTATGGAGCTGTCAGGATTAAAGTAATAAGTACATGTAAGAAATTCAAATAGGGTTGGGCATCCATCAAGGATTAAAAAATGTTGACTATTTATAGTAGTATTGTTATTCCATTTAATATTAGTTTCAGTTTGGAATCGGTATTATTAATATACTCTGTGTGAAAAAAGAGTGTTTAATAAGCTATGAAATCCAACCTCAGAAAGACAGGAGGTTACCAGGACAAGCAGCTGATGCTTTGAGGCAAAAGAGAGGTTTGGTGCACAGGGGGAACAATCCTGAATCTCAAAATTACATTAGGTTTGAATAACTGGCTAAATAACTAAGCTTGATGAAAGACAGAAGTTACAGACAGAGAGCTACTTATTCAAATTAATTATTTTAAAAATAAAGAATTTCCAAGTGTTGATATGTCCAAGGTATGGTCTTGGGAGTGAGTTGCTGAAGGGAAGGATATTAGAAGTAAAGATGTAAGAAGTACTGGATGCAATATCTACATGAATCTGTGGTCACCAAAGAGTATATTGGGACTGTATATATAAACAGTTGCAGGAGAGGATGCAAACTCTGAGTCTTGAAAAACAAATTTTTTTTTTTTAACTTAAAATATCAATGCCAAAATTTATTATGAATTTAATAATTAACACAATAGTGCACTTGGGTAAATGTGCTTTGCCACAAGAGGTGTTTCATAAATATTTGATGGCTTCTAAATTTTTAATTAATCTACTCCTCTACTCAGCCTATTGTGAGTGCTTTTAAATCTTTTAGAGTTGAATCTCTAGCCTTGCCTAATAATTTACTGCAATATTTTGCTTTCACAGTAAGGAATTTCTTCTGTGAACTTTTATTTATTCAACACATATTTATTGCATGCTTATCATGTGCCAACATTATTCCAAATGCTAGGTATATATATCAGAGAACAAACCAGACAGATTTTCTCTTGGTTCTTAGGTTTCAGCGGGAGAGATAGAATCATGAAGACAGTAAGTGTATGACCCTTTAGAAAGTGATAAATGCCATGAAAAAAGAACAGCCATCGTGGTCAACAAAAGAGTCCGAAACGCAGTACTTGGATGCAGTCTCAAAAAAGACAGAATGATCTCTGTTCATCTCCTAGGCAAACCATTCAATAAACAGTTATCCAAGTCTATGCTCCAACCAGTAACACTGAAGAGACTGAAGTTGAATGGTTCTATGAAGACCTACAAGACCTTTTAGAACTAACACCCCAAAAAGATGTCATTTTCATTATAGGGGACTGGAAGGCAAAAGTAGGAAGTCAAGAAACACTTGGAGTAACAGGCAAATTTGCCCTTGGAATGTGGAATGAAGCAGGGCAAAGACTAATAGAGTTTTGCCAAGAAAATGCACTGGTCATAGCAAACACCCTCTTCCAACAACACAAGAGAAGACTCTACACATGGACATCACCAGATGGTCAACACCGAAATCAGACTGATTATATTCTTTGAGCCAAAGATGGAGAAGCTCTATACAGTCAACAAAAACAAGACCAGGAGCTGACTGTGGCTCAGATCATGAACTCCTTACTACCAAATTCAGACTCAAATTGAAGAAAGTAGGGAAAACCACTAGACCATTCAGGTATGATTTAAATCAAATCCCTTATGATTATACAGTGGAAGTGAGAAATAGATTTAAGGGACTAGATCTGAGAGAGTGCCTGACGAACTATGGAATGAGGTTCATGACATTGTACAGGAGACAGGGATCAAGACCATTCCCATGGAAAAGAAATGCAAAAAAGCAAAATGGCTGTCTGGGGAGGCCTTACAAATAGCTGTGAAAAGAAGAGAGGCAAAAAGCCAAGGAGAAAAGGAAAGATATAAGCATCTGAATGCAGAGTTCCAAAGAATAGCAAGGAGAGATAAGAAAGCCTTCTTCAGCGATCAATGCAAAGAAATAGAGGAAAACAACAGAATGGGAAAGACTAGAGATCTCTTCAAGAAAATTAGAGATACCAAAGGAACATTTCATGCAAAGATGGGCTCGATAAAGGACAGAAATGGTATGGACCTGACAGAAGCAGAAGATATTAAGAAGAGGTTGCAAGAATACACAGAAGAACTGTACAAAAAAGATCTTCACGAACCAGATAATCATGATGGTGTGATCCCTAATCTAGAGCCAGACATCCTGGAATGTGATGTCAAGTGGGCCTTAGAAAGCATCACTACGAACAAAGCTAGTGGAGGTGATGGAATTCCAGTTAAGCTATTTCAAATCCTGAAAGATGATGCTGTGAAAGTGCTGCACTCAACATGCCAGCAAATTTGGAAAACTCAGCAGTGGCCACAGGACTGGAAAAGGTCAGTTTTCATTCCAATCCCAAAGAAAGGCAATGCCAAAGAATGCTCAAACTACTGCACAATTGCACTCATCTCACTTGCTAGTAAAGTAATTTTCAAAATTCTCCAAGCCAGGCTTCAGCAATATGTGAACTGTGAACTTCCTGATGTTCAAGCTGGTTTTAGAAAAGGCAGAGGAACCAGAGATCAAATTGCCAACATCCACTGGATCATGGAAAAAGCAAGAGAGTTCCAGAAAAACATCTATTTCTGCTTTGTTGACTATGCCAAAGCCTTTGACTGTGTGGATCACAATAAACTGTGGAAAATTCTGAGAGAGATGGGAATACCAGACCACCTGACCTGCCTCTTGAGATATCTGTATGCAGGTCAGGAAGCAACAGTTAGAACTGGACATGGAACAACAGACGGGTTCTAAATAGGAAAAGGAGTGCATCAAGGCAGTATATTGTCACCCTGCTTATTTAACTTATATGCAGAGTACATCATGAGAAACGCTGGACTGGAAGAAACACAAGCTGGAATCAAGATTGCTGGGAGAAATATCAATAACCTCAGATATGCAGATGACACCACCCATATGGCAGGAAGTGAAGAGGAACTAAAAAGCCTCTTGATGAAAGTGAAAGTGGAGAGTGAAAAAGTTGGCTTAAAGCTCAACATTCAGAAAACGAAGATCATGGCATCTGGTCCCATCAATTCATGAGAAATAGATGGGGAAGCAGTGGAAACAGTATCAGACTTTATTTTGGGGGGCTCCAAAATCACTGCAGATGGTGATTGCAGCCATGAAATTAAAAGACACTTACTCCTTGGAAGAAAAGTTATGACCAATCTAGATAGTATATTCAAAAGCAGAGACATTACTTTGCCGATTAAGGTCCATCTAGTCAAGGCTATGGTTTACCTGTGGTCATGTATGGATGTGAGAGTTCAACTGAGAAGAAGGCTGAGCGCCGAAGAATTGATGCTTTTGAACTGTGGTGTTGGAGAAGACTCCTGAGAGTCCCTTGGACTGCAAGGAGATCCAACCAGTCCATTCTGAAGGAGATCAGTCCTGGGATTTCTTTGGAAGGAATGTTGCTGAAGCTGAAACTCCAGTACTTTGGCCACCTCATGCGAAGAGTTGACTCATTGGAAAAGACTCTGATGCTGTGAGGGATTGGGGGCAGGAGGAGAAGGGGACGACAGAGGATGAGATGGCTGGTTGGCATCACCGACTCGATGGACATGAGTTTGAGTGAACTCCGGGAGTTGGTGATGGACAGGGAGGCCTGGCGTGCTGCGATTCATGGGGTCGCAAAGAGTTGGACACGACTGAGCGACTGAACTGAACTGAACTATCATGTGCCAACATTATTCCAGATGCTAGGTATATGCGTCAGAGAACAAACCAGACAAATTTTCTCTTGGTTCTTAGGTTTCAGCAGGAGAGATAGAACCGTAAATACAGTAAGTGTCTGACCCCTTTAGAAAGTGATAAATGCCATGAAAAAAGAACATGAAACAAAGCAAAACTCCAGGTGATGGTGGATGGGTGGGTCTAATTTTAGAATGGGATGGCCCAGGTGAGCTTCACTGAGAAGATAGACACTTGGAGGTCCAGCAGCATTCTAAAAATGCCCCAACAGATTAGATTGTCCTGTACTTTATTAATGTATTTCTTATTCCTTTCTTTCTTCATTTTCCTTTCAATAACTGTGATACAATTTATAGATGAAAATAAAGAATGTTGATGAAATGTCTATCAGTTAGAAATAGCATAGATAGACAAATTCGCTTGTGGGATAACTCAAAATCTCATTTTTTTTTTCTGATTTGCCCTTCTACTGAAATCTGGAAGAAAATGATTCCTGACCTTATAAACAGCATTCTCAATCTTTTGCTGTAAACTTTAATTAAAATAATATTGCCTTAAAGATGAATTTTATACAATCAAAATCTAGATTCCTTGCTTGTTTTGCTGATGAGAGAATTGCTAATTTCATAACAGCTTCATTTGTTTTAAAATATCCAACCTGGAATATGCCATGGAAACCAAACACTTTTGCTCCTTGTGTCTTTAGGGTTTACTATTTGACTTGGTCTCAGTTACATACGTTTACCAGACACTATTCAGAAACTGAAAACCACCATGCTGCACACTGAAAGGACTGTAGAGTTTCTAACAAGAAGGAAAGAAAGAATATAATAAAAACACTTAAAATCTGATGAACACACATTCTTATTAGCTTAAGTAATGTTGCTGTGAAATATTAATTGCATACTTCCTGGTTTTGAATCTAATTTTAGCTGATTTAGAAAGATCACTAGAAACAAATCTAGATATCTTTGAAGTCTACCCAATAGCATTATTTATTTCCATTTTCTTTTTATTTATAGCTCTTCTTCCTTTTGGTTCAGTGCCCTTTTGAGTTCAAATTATACATGCATGAACAGCCTTTTTTCTGTAAAAGTAAGATCATGGCATTCACAATGCTCTGCAGCTTGCTCTCGTCACTTTCATTTCAGACAAACTTCCTTTAACTATCTTAGAAATTATTTGGTTAATAACATGCAAAGGTTGAAAAAAGTTCATACTGTGCAGTTTCGTGTACCTTAAAAGATATCTCATCACTTTGCAAACCCAATGTCTATCCAAAGAACACATGGCAATAATGTATTCTGTCTAACTCTTTTCAACCCTTTGGACTGTAGCCCACAAGGCTTCTCTGTCCATGGGATTTTCCCGACAAGAATACTGGTGTGGGTGGCCATTTCTTTCTCTGGAGGATCTTCCTGACCCAGGAATCGAACCCATGTCTTCTGTGTCTGCTACATTGACAGGCGGATTCTTTACCCACTGAGCCATCAGAGAAACTCATTAATTAATACATTATACATTAAAAACTCCAAAAGATCCATCTGAGTATGTGCTGGTAGTACTTAGTCACTCAATCATGTCTGGCTCTTTTCGACCCCGTGGACTGTAGCCCACCAGGCTCCTCTGTCCATGGGACTTCCCAAGTAAGGATACTGGAATGGGTTGCCATTTCCTCCTCCAGGGCATCTTTCCAACGCAGGGATGGAACTGGGGTCTCCCACATTGCAAGAGGATTCTTACCATCTGAGCTACCAGGGAAGCCCACATGTGAGCAGATCACTTTTCAAATTGTAAGCGTGTCACCTTTTTGTATTTTAATCAAGAGATTTCACTTTTTCATTTATGAAAGGGTGTTCACTTTAGCATTGCCTGTAATATGGAAACAACTTAATGCCTAGCCACCAACTTCATTTAAATAACGATTCAGTCACACAATAGAACAATATAAAGTCATTAAACTAGAGCAGATATGTGTGTGCTAGATCTCAAAGCTTTGTTATGTATCGTTAAGTAAAATCTATTCACCAGTGTTCATTATTGCTAGGTTTATTATGGCTTCATCTTTCTTTTTAATTTTGGGAACAGGTAGAAATATAACTGTTCTTCCCCCAAAGAACCAGCATTTGGTCCAATGCCACGTAATGATAATTATTTGAAGTCTCACTTTATTATTGTGAAATTCTCATTGACATTGATCCTATTTCTTACTATATTCTGTTTCATTTATCTCAGAAAAATCATACAAAGCTTTCAGTACTGTAATCTTTCCAAATGAATTTCAAAATCAGTTTGTCAAATTTTAATAAGAATGCCATTTTTCAAATTTTGAACATCTTTAAATTTATAAATTTAGAGAGATTTGACACATTTATAGGGAGCCTTTCAATCCAAAAGCAAGCAATGTATTTCTATTTAGCCAAGCCTTCTTTCATAGTTTTTTTTTTATTTATATTCATTATAGTTTGTCTTAAATTTATTTCTTTCTACTTTCAATTTATTATTTTCAATGAGGCATCTTCTCATATTCTTTAATGCATTGTTTTGTTTATATGAATGTTCTTGATTTTTATATCAGCTTTGGAACGATAAGCTGCAGTGAAACATCTCTTTTCCATATCATTTCTCATTTAAAAATCAATTCTTTGGATTTTTCAGGTAAATATTACATCAACTGCAAATAATAAATTTGCAACTTCCTTTCCAATACTTTGAGTTTCTCTAATCTTACTGATTAGAATTTATAGAGTGATATTATATAGAGATGAGAGTGAATGGCAATTTTTTCCCTAGACTTTAATAGAAATGAATTCATCATTTTGTCACGGAGGATGACAGTAGTTTTGGGTTTAAAATAAGTTTTTATTGTGTAAGTATGTGTTTTTTAAAAAAGAATGAATATAAATTTAATCAACTTGTTTTAGGATCTTCAGAGATGAATATGATTTTCTTCTTAACTTGAATGGTAAATTATAGATTTATTAATAATGAATTGCCATTACTTTCTTTCTATGAATTTTACTTGGACATAATACCTTTTTGCTTTAATATGACTATTTTGTTATTTAGGATTCTGCAATGACTTTTTAAAGGAGTCTGTTTTCTAATTTTCCTTTGTTGTGTTTGTCGTATTTTTATACAAATGTTATGCTGCCTATAAAAAAGAACACACATTTTTCTTCATTGTCTGTGCTTTGAAACACCCTAAAAACATCTGAGATAATTCAAAAAATGTTTGATAAAGCTGAACAAGTCATCTGGGTCTGGAAACAAAGTAACTGACAATTTTACATCTATGTTAATCATTCTGCTAAGCTTTTATATCTCCCTTGTGTAAGCTTCAGTAACTTACAGAGTTCTATGGATTTATTTATTATAGGTTTTTAAAATTTAATTTGCCTAGAGTTAATCTAACCCACCTCTTTGATTTGGCAAAAATATTTTGTAACTATGGACATCCATGCCTTGCACAGTACTCTGTTAATAGAAATTCCTGTTTATAGGAGCTATGCAAAATAAGACATGGTTCCTATATACATACATATACATATATACATACATACATATATATATATATAACATGTAACAGCAGGGAAGAGTGAGGAAGGACTATAAGCTATTTTCATTTTTATTATTTTAGTTCAGTTCAGTTCAGTCACTCAGTCGTGTCCGACTTTTTGCGACCCCATGAACTGCAGCATGCCAGGCCTCCTGGTCCATCACCAACTCCGGAATTTACCCAAATTCATGTCCATTGAGTCAGTGATGCCATCCAACCATCTCATACTCTGTTGCCTCCTTCTCCTCCTGCCCTCAATCTTTCCCAGCATCAGGGTCTTTTCCAATGAGTCAGCTCTTCGCTTCAGGTGGCCAAAGTATTGGCATTTTAGCCTCAACATCAGTCCTTCCAATGAACACCCAGGACTGATCTGCTTTAGGATGGACTGGTTGGATCTCCTTGCAGTCCAAGGGACTCTCAAGAGTCTTCTCCAACACCACAGTTCAAAAGCATCAATTCTTTGGTGCTAAGTTTTCTTTATAGTCCAACTCTCACATCCATACATGACCACTGGAAAAACCATAGCCTTATATCCTTTTATTTTTATCTTTTCTACTTCTTCCTTCTGTTCATTTTTAACCTTAATGTTTAATTAATTTTGCTTCATTCTTTCTTCTTTAAGAATTATTTAAGACTAGAAGTTTTCCCCATGTGTTACACTATTACACTGATTTTTAACATGCAGGTTTTTTATTATTACTATGTACCTGTTCTTCTGCAGTTTCAGATTAAATTCCACTTTGATCCAAAACTGTTGACTTCTCTTGCATGTGGATACTCCTCCTGTCTGATTCTTCAATCTCATACACATCAACTGGTGCTCTGCAAGCACATCTACAAGAGTTACCATTATTATTATTACTACTTCTACTGTTATTAATTATTTCAACCTGACACATAGCAAAGAAGTGTGGAATGTCATATCTGAAAATCTCAGTTCAAAGTAAGGCACTGTTTGATACTACCCACATGTATAAAATACTCTCAGAGGACCTACATTACATTGTGACCTCTGGTGGCTTATGTCGTCCACCTGTGCCTTCTCTTGACTGGGTTCAAATCAAGAGAAGTATGACAAGTATTTTGACAAAAGTTATATATGTCTTTTACATACATGGATAATGCTCTTTTCTTTCTCCTGTTTACATTCAGTTCAGCTCACTTGCTCAGTCATGTCCAGTTCTTTGCGACTCCATGGACTGCAGCATGCCAGTCCATTGTCATTTCCCAGAGCTTGCTCAAACTCACGTCCATCAAGTTGGTGATGCCATCCAACCATCACATCCTCTGCTGTCCCCTTTTCGTCCTACCTTCAATCTTTCCCAGCATCAGGGTCTTTCCCAATGAGTCAGTTCTTCACATCAGGTGGCCAAAGTATTAAAGCTTCAGCTTCAGCATCAGTCCTTCCAATGAATATTCAGGACTGATTTCCTTTAGGATTGACTGGTTTGATCTCTTTGCAGTCCAAGGGACTCTCAAGAGTCTTCTCCAACACCACAGTTCAAAAGCATCAATTCTTCGGCGCTCAGCTTTCTTTGTAGTCCAACTTTCACATCTATACATGACTACTGGAAAAAACATAGCCTTGATTAATCAGACTCTTAGGATGGACTGGTTTGACCTTACCTTGCAGTTTTCCATTGTCCTGATAGAGAACAATGAAGTATAAATGCTATTACTCTATCATCTTCAAGCTATTAATTCTGATAGTTTAATATTACTGGGTAGAAATAAACTTAAAAAGACTATCTTATATGTTTATAGATGAAGAATTCATTCAAAATGTCTGAATAAAATACTTTTCACTCTTTTCTGACCAACTTTAAGGAGAAAATGTATTACCATACCCATTCAAAAGCAAAGTTACAAACATGACATTTAGAGTGGAAATCTTAAAAGAGAGCAATAATGTTAGAAGCATAAAACAAATATAAGAAATAGATATCGATAACCCTGGAAAAGTTATCTCTACAAACAAAACTTAGTAGATAAAGGAAATTCCACTCCCCCATTTTAGAGTATCTGATACCAGAATCTAGTCAAGGCTATGGTTTTTCCAGTAGTCATGTATGGATGTGAGAGTTGGACTGTGAAGAAGGCTGAGCGCCAAAGAATTGATGCTTTTGAACTGTGGTGTTGGAGAAGACTCTTGAGAGTCCCTTGGACTGCAAGGAGATCCAACCAGTCCATTCTGAAGGAGATCAACCCTGGGATTTCTTTGGAAGGAATGATGCTACAGCTGAAACTCCATTACTTTGGCCACCTCATGCAAAGACTTGACTCATTGGAAAAGACTTTGATGCTGGGAGGGATTGAGGGCAGGAGGAGAAGGGGACGATCGAGGATGAGATGGCTGGTTGGCATCACGGACTCAATGGACGCGAGTCTGAGTGAACTCCGGGAGTTGGTGATGGACAGGGAGGCCTGGTGTGCTGCAGTTCATGGGGTCACAAAGAGTCGGTCACGACTGAGCGACTGAACTGAACTGAACTGATACCAGAATTTCCCTCCCACTGCAAACAACTTAAAAACTGGATCATCTCCTGTAATTTCCAGACTTTTTCCTCATCATAAATTCAGCAAAGATCTCGCCTTTTCCATATAGTATGTTTCTCCATTTCTAGATAGTCTTCTATTCTACAAGCTAGGCATCCCAATCACTCCAGTTTATCCTTGCATGGCCTGATTTCCAGACTCTCACATGATCTCATATTTCTGTGAATATACAAAATCCTTCTCAAACTATGACTGTTCAAATTGTGGATCATATCTTAGCATTTTTGTGACCACTGTGCAATGTGATGTAGGAAGTAACCAAAGACATTAGTACCTTGTTATATAAAAAGACTAATCACTATTATCTCCATTTAAAAACAGGAGGAAAAGAAGTCCAAGTTGACAAAACCAGCAAATGGCAAAACCAAATCTCTCTATTAATCATGATTTGCATATTCCATATCTCCTATTCAGTGGCTTTTTCTTCTGTAATTTTGGATCATGACAAGCTTAGAGATAATTAAATTTCAGAAAATTTTGCATAGAAACTTTTGCAAAACTTGGATTCTCCTCTTCTTGACATATGATTGATTTCCCTTGTATAAATATAACCAGCTCCAATTACTCAAGCTAGCTCATCCTATTGTCTATACAAGTTTTCTGCATCAAGATACAGTCAAGCATGTATTAATGACGTTGTCAATGGGAATTTTGCTTTTGTCCTTTTTTACAGCGTTCTGAATGTAAACTTAAGGATACATTTAGAACTCAAGTCTTAGCAGAGCTGGACAGAGTAGCAAATGAAATATATATATATTTTTTTCTAATTAATTATAATGATTGTTATAGTAAATGTATCCTGTCCTTTCAATAAATAGCTAGCTTTTCAATTTACATATTGTTTCTGATGACTTAAGTGTTGGACCTGTTACATCAACTTTTAATTAAAATTCAGCAGAGGAGGAGGAGCAATGGACGGTGGGAGATCAAAGCAAACATACTAACCTATTGAAAGGTATCCCATTCATTGGATAATTACTCTATGTTAGATACTACAGGTAACAAGATTAATAAAGTATGGTCTTTAGAGTTGAAGAGTTCATAGCACAACAAGTGGGAGAACTGTATAAATGAAAAGTAATTTGCTTATACAGAGTATTATTCAGTATTCAAAATTCAATTATAGCACAGAGTGTGTGTGTTAGCCACTCAGTTGTGTCCAGCTCTTTGCAACCCCATGGATCACAGCCCACCAGGCTCCTTCATCCATGGAATTCTCCAGGCAAGAACACTGAAGTGGGTTGTCATTTCCTTCTCCAATAGCACAGAAAAGGGTAGCTCTATTAGCCTGGGGGCTCATGGTCATATCAACTATTAGATAGCAGTGGGAGTACAAGTTTCCCTTAAGGCAATTTTGTAATAAAAGTGCAATTTGGCTACAACCACATAGAACAGTAGAAAGGATCAAGGGAAAATTGAACTTTAGTCCTAAGTCTAGCACTTTCTAGTCTCGGGATTTGGTTCATAGGCTTCCATTTCCTCATCAGCATAACAGATAACAATGCCTAAAATGGGGGATTGTGGCAAATTAAGACTTAAATCTAGCATGGTATTTAACACATGAAAAGAGTCATGTCCAACTCTGCAATCCCAAGGACTTTAGCCCACCAGGTTCCTCTGTCCATGGAATTATACAAGCAAGAATCCTGGAGTGGGTTGCCATTTCCTTCTCCAGGGGATCTTCCTATCCCAGGGCTTGAACCCCGGTTTCTAGAATCGCAAGTGGATTCTTTACCATCTGAGCTACCAGGGAAGCCCAAAGCTTCCTGAAACAATCCTAAAACAATGGGAGATACTGATAATAATGAACATATTCATAGGCAAAAAAGAAATTAGGAAATTCAACACACTCAAGCAATGATTTTAAAATTAAGGACTTCGTGAAAAAAAAAAAAATCTTAAGTGACAACTTCGTTTTCAGGGATGACAAATTTAACAGTTATAATTTTAATGTCCCACTTTGTAATGGAGAGAACACTTGTTACTAACAATCATTCAGACTCATTAGAGAACTCCAGAAAGGGAAAAGAGGTTAGGACATAGCTAGGCTAGGCTGAGGAGTCTCTCAGATGGACGACAGACCCTTAGGGAGGTCACAGGAGATGATTTGTTTCAATTGAAGCTCATCTGTGAGCACAAATTGCTTCACTCCAAGAAAGCACTTTGCTCTGGGCCACCACACAATGGAAATTAGATTATTAAGAATGTAGGTTACACAAATAAGGATAGGCAGCATTCTAAATCAGCTTAATATTCAGCTCAATTAAAGAAAAGCCAAGCATGTGTGTCACCATAGGTTTGCTCTAGAAATACTGCTGCAATTTTCTGTGTTGCTGGTCCAATGTGCACATTACAACGTGTTAATAAACTTGCAGCTTGACATGTGGATAGTTGCTCCTATAAATGTAATTTAAAATGTTTATTAAGGAGGGTTGTAGAGAAGTCTTAATCAGACTGTTTTTGCTTAGCTGAAGTACAAATGGAAGTAATGGCAATTCAAACTTAAAAAGATCAAAAACTAAATGCCCAGCAGTTGTCAGCATCAGGAGAATGCTGAAATTATTGCAGAATTAAGTTGTTTATGTTAATTTCAAAGCACTCAAATAAAACAGAAGGAAAATTCTCCCTAACCCTTATTAAGTCCCACAGTCATTAATTTATATATGCAATTCTTTGCTATTTGCTTAGATTTTGTATACCACTTCTCTTTCCAAAAAGAGCAGACTATGTGAAAGGGATCAGAAATGTGAAAGAGAAATTGAATTCACAGCACACGGCATAAAAATTAGCTGCATAATTATTCAGTTTTCAGAAATAGAATAAATATCAAGAGATTCATTGGGTTAAAGTGAGTTTAAATTTAATCTGAAAGAAGAGAAAAAATTTAAAATTGTCCATGATTGACAGACCAAAATATAAATCACTGTTAGGTTTCATTAAAAAGTGCTTTCAAAATTAAAAAAAAATGAGTAAAATTTCATTAATTCCTAACACTTAGCTTTTTCTTTCAAAAATACCTAGGAAATTTCTCAAAATAGGCAAGGGATAATGTAATACTCTTATGCTATTATTTTTTATTTTAATTCTGAAATTCTACATAATTCTACAGAAACTACAGCTGTTCAAAAACTGACAAGCAAACCAAAGCACTTAACTTTGCAAACAATCAACCACAGTCAAGGACAATTTGGGATTCATGCTTCCAATCTTTACATGTTATTGTTTACCACTGTCAACACAATTACACATGCATTTTATTTTTAAAAATAAATCATATAAAGGAACATGTTTTTAAAAATGGGGAATGTAAGTTTCAATACCTAGACTGTAGGAATAGTGATTTCTGAATTCCTGAAAACCAGTTTAGCATGGTCACACAGATCTATAGAGTTTCTTTAAAATGCAGGCTTCTAGGCCCCAATTTTAGACATTCTGATTTAACAGGTCTGGCTTAGGACATGGAAATCTATTTAGCAATTTCTCTAGTTAGTACTGATGTATGACTGAACTTCAGAGCTGATAACATGCCTAGAAAGGCATTAATCAAGCAATTTACTAAGTCATGTCATGATGACAGTTTAAGGAAATGTTCGAATACATGCCTGCACTCTACTTTTTCATTCTCAGAGAAAGATTCAGGGATGAGATCCATCTGGTTTCTTATTGTTCCCCTAGGACCCAAAACTGGTATGTAGTAGGCAATGTGACTTTGTTGATTTTTTTTTTTTTTTGGACTTTTTGTTTTGCATTGGAATATGGGTAGCACAGTGGTAGTCTGCCTGCCAATGCAGACACAAGAGATGCAGCTTTGATCCCTGGGTCATGAAGATCTCCTGGAGAAGTAAATGACAACCCTGCTCCAGTATTCTTGCCTGGAAAATCCCATGGACAGAGGAGCTTCATGGGCTACAGTCCATGCAGTTTCAGTGCTGGATATGACCAAGTTCTAACACACACACATAGCAGATGAACAATGTTGCAACAGTTTCAGGTGAACAGTAAAGGGACTCAGCTTTCCCTGGTGGCCCAGAGGGTAAAGCATCTGCCTGCAATGCAGGAGACCCAGGTTCGATCCCTGGGTCAGGAAGATCCCCTGGAGAAGGAAATGGCAAGCCATTCCAGTATCCTTGCCTGGAGAATACCATGGACAGAGGAGCCTGGTGGGCTACAGTCCACGGGGTCACAAAGAGTTGGACACAACTGAGCGACTTCATTTCACTTCATTCTCCCCCAAACTCCCCTCCCCTCCAGGCCTTAATAGGTAATATGCTTCTGAACAAATCACTGAACTGTAAAACCATATTTAATTTCCAAATAACTTTCTCATGCTCCCAGAAAGGACAGATCAAGAAATGGCATCTTAAAAAAACAACAAAAAAAAGGGAGGAAATAGCATTCTTTCATCAACCCACAAAACAAGTTATTTATCATTTATTTATACTAACAATGAAGCAGTGAATGAAAGTATCCATATTCCTTATCATCATACTCCTAAATGGTGCTTATTTCTCATGAAAAATAAAGCCCTCTTTTTTTTTTAATCTCCAAAATGAATGGTATTCCGTGAGTACCCAAGCGTCTGCAAAGGCAACTGTGATGCGGGAGAGAGTCACTGCAGTAAAATCCCACACAACATTTCACGTTCTCTGCGACTTTTATAGCCGAGATCTGCGATCTCGTTCATTTTCTCTGTGATCTGTGTGGGACTAAATCTCATTTTCTCAAAACAGAAAACGTGATTCTCTCAGAAGCAAAACTTTTAAATCCGTGACCTCTTCACCAAAATACATTCTCTACCAGTTTTTTTACTTTATTAAACAAAAAGTTTAAGGGGGGGAAGAAAAAAAAAAAACCCTAACACACATATGCATCAGTATTTTCATAACCATGCATATGAAGAGTATCACATGAAGACTGAAAAGGATACCCAGGGAAGGTAGTTTAGATAAACAGAGTAACTATGGAACTGTAAATGACAGAAAAACAGTCATGTCAGATGAGAATCTGATTTCCGTCTATTTCCTATCTCTGAATTAATTTCATGGAAAACTGTTAAAAACAGATCTGGCATCTTATTTCCTTGAGAGGAAGATGAACCATTTCCTCATTGCTTTCTTAGAAGATCTCCAAAGAAAAACATCTGCCACTAAAATTTTAGTTTTCTCCAGATTTTTAAGTCATTTTCATATCAAGTCCTAGGCTTTAAAATGGTCCTATTCATCATTTTAGAAATTTTCTTGAGTCCCACAGCCCTACCCAGAGCCACAGGATCTTAAGTGGATTTGAATTTTTAAATATTTGAAGGAGTCCTAAACAATAGACATGAGTGGATGATGACATTGTGAATAAGCAAAGCCAAATCAGTATGCCTATTATGTGAGTTTTCTGGTGAAGGTCTGAACATTGTCATACTCCTCTAGTTAAATATGGAAACAGTGAAGAAAATGTATGTCATCTAATTTACAGCCTTGGTTATAAAGTATATTTTATGTTAATGGGGAAGAGGTGACCTAGAGAAGTATTTAATAAAAAAGATTATGACTATAGTTAACTTTCATATTAAGGGAAATTCCTACACCAGGTTTGGAGAAGGCAATGGCATCCCACTCCAGTACTCCTGCCTGGAAAATCCCATGGACAGAGGAACCTAGTAGGCTGCAGTGCATGGGGTCACTAAGAGTCAGACATGACTGAGCGACTTCACTTTCACGCATTGGAGAAGGAAATGGCAACCCACTCCAGTGTTCTTGCCTGGAGAATCCCAGGGATGGGGGAGCCTGGTGGGCTGCCGTCTATGGGGTCGCACAGAATTGGACATGACTGAAGTGACTTAGCAGCAGCAGTACACCGGGTTAAATGCTCAAGGGATCGTAGAGTTTGCATTAGGCAATAATAGTGTAAATTTGGGACGTCCCTGGTGGCTCAGACAGTAAAGAGTCTGCCTACAATGTGGGAGACCCAGGTTCGATCCCTGGGTTGGGAAGATGCTCTGGAAAAGGAAATGGCAACCCACTCCAGTACTCTTGCCTGGAAAATCCCATGGACAGAGGAGCCTGGTGGGCTACAGTCTGTGGGATCACAAACAGTCAGACACGACTGAGGGACTTCACTCAAATTAAACCCTTAATTTTCTCTAGGGTGATCACAACTCAGAAACTTGCACTAACAATTTCAGGAATATACAGTGTTTGACATACTTCAATTTGAGTAATTAAATAATCATGCATTATGTGACATTTCACATAACCTGAACAAAGGAGCTGACATAACAGATGCAAATTTTATTTTACTTAGTTTATTTATTATGTTATTTGAATGAGAACATTCAGATTTCTGAAGTAAGTGTCTATCAAAGAGCAAAGAAAATAATGACTCATTTCAGGTATTCTGGACTCAATTTTTATCTCCAGAGGGGGTATTAATTAGGTGTGTTTTTTCCTTTGTTTTGTTTTACAGTGATCTGTGAACACCGAATCAGTACCCAGCCTCTTCTAAATCCCACAGCAGTGTACTGTGAAAAGCACCAGACTTATTAAAATGTGATAAATAGATATGTTGGCTTGTAAATGTCATGCCCATTTCATTTCCCCATGCTTAAATAGATTTTAAGCAGGAAACCTACAACCTGAATTCTAAAGTAGCTATCTTCACAATTACTGGCAATATTCGAGCTAAATTCAGGTCAGAACTTTAGACATTTTATAACTAGTGTAAATGTGAAAAGACAGGTGTCTCAAAAAGTTTCAGACACACCAGAGAAAGTTAAAGTCCTGCTTGGAATTGTCTAGAGTTGGTCATTTTAATGACACAGCAGATAAACGTGATTTTGAATAATATAGAGCATATCTTGTTATGATATAATGGGTGGTTAGACCTCAAGAGACAGAGAAGTCCAACTGCCATTGGAACCAAGGGAAAGTGGAGGAAAGCCAGGACACACTTCTCTCCAAACGCATTTCCCTTAACCTTCAACAGAAAGAACACGTAGAGAATGAGTCAAAGTCCACAGAGATCAATGGTGTCTGCACTTGAGCACTGAGTGAGTGGAGGAGATGATGGAGGCTCTTCCACCTGACCCAGGAAGCTTCCTGAGGTCAGCACTCTGTGGCAGCAGGGAGAATGTGAGAAAGGCTGAAGAGGACATTGGAGACATGTTCAAATGAAGGGAAGGAATTTTCTTTGAAACCTGAAACGATTTGGGGGAATGCAAAAGTAAAACAGTAGATTATTTTGTCTGAACAAAAATGTCCTTGGCAAGAGGCAATAAGCCACCTTCACTTCAGATGATTCACAGCTCTGTAATCAGCAGAGCAACAGTAAGGATCTGTTTGAAATACAAGTCACATCATGTAGCTTGTCTGCTCCCAACTATTCACTAGCTTCCCTTTTGAAGAGTAAATCCCAACTTGTTTTTGGCCCACCAGGCCTTTCTCTCATACTGACTGGTTGGCAAAAGATATATATCCAAAAGAAGATTAACTTTAGGCTGTCCTGGGGCACAAATATATTCAAGAGACAGAATCTCTTTCCTTGAGACACTGTAAGACTCAGGAAAAAGGTACATAACCAAGCACTTTCTATGAATCTCTGTAGTGATTCTTGCTTGCATTAACAATTTGGCTGCCATGCAATTAAAGGTATCCTTTACCAGTTCATTTTTTCATTCATTTAATGAAAATTTACAGAGTTTCTACTTCATACCTGGCGCTGTTCTAAGTGCCTAACATACAGGCATGAACAAAAAAGTTTCTCTTCTCAAAGAACTCACAGTCTAGTGGGTGGAAACAATCCACTAACAAACCATCAAATAAACATATCATTTTATAAACTGTATAAGCATGTGGACATTGGTAATAAGTACCAGAGGGGAAAATAAAATAGGGAAAGGGGATCAAGGTAAATATGGATGACTTGGATTAGGCAGTCAAAAGAGGCCCTGAGAACTACCTACTTTTTCCATAGAAACCTGTCAGAAATGAGTGAGCAAGCTATGGTGCCATCTTGAGAGAGTTAACTCAGACTGGGAGAGAAAAGGCCAAAAAAAAAAAAAAAAAAAAACCAAACCTGATTGAAGAGTGTATGCAGTGTTTTGCAAGATGCCAGTGTGCAGGGCAAAGTGAAGGAAATGGATACATCTGGGTGAAGAATTATTGTTTTCATCCAGTCTCCCCAACTCCCAGGCAAGGTTCTTTGAGTATAGGACTGTTAGATATACACTTTAAATCTTCCATGGACCATGCTGTGCAGTCTTGCACAGAGTAGACAATTAAAAACCTAACTGTGACAGGCATTGCTATTTATATGCAAAGAAGGTTGCAACAAATATCTTGGTATTCCTCAAATGAAAATAGTTTACCCTTTGAAATATGAACTTTAGGCCAATTGCATAACCCTATGTATTACAAATTCATACAACTTAGGCCAAAGCAGAACTTTTCTAAACATTATGCTCCATCTTTGACATATTTCACTGCAAATTACTGTATCATTCTAAATTTTTTTAATTGTACTTTTTAAAAAAACTTCTTAATCCTATTTCTTTCTTTTATCAATCAAGGATTATACCCTTTGGCTCTCTATTTTTTCTTTCTTTATTCTTCAGACACACCGTTTGCAACTTTAGGCTGTCCTGTGGCACAAATATTAGTATGCAGTCAGCAATCTGTTAAACAGGCATGAATTGATTGTTAACTATACACAAATACATATCTAGGCACTGGAATGCAAAGACAGAGATGAGGTTTGAGCACAGATGTTGGAATTAGGAAAACCTGTCTGATGTGTAACCCCTTCACTAGCTGGGAGATTACAATTATGAAAGAATGATAGGAATAAAAAACTTTTCGACCTCTTGCAAGGCTTAAGAAAATTCATATAGAATTCTTACCATAAACCTGCAACAGAGTAAAGATTCAATAAATATTTATTTTAAAATAATCTTTAAATATTAAATATTTAATGCTATGATTTTACTAATATATAAAAAGAATAACCGAGAAACTTAAAATTTACTCTTTATATATTCCTACCTTGTCTCCTGACCTTTGTTCCCAGGCATATTTTTACATGAACCTTGATGTCATGCCCACAATCAATGAATCCAAAACAGACCTTTACTCTGCTTTGATACAGACTCTGCCTTATGATACATAGCTGTTGGTTAGTTGCTCAGTCATGTTTGACTTTTGACAAATGCATGGACTATAACCCGCCAGGCTCCTCTGTCCATGGAATTCTCTGGGCAAGAACAGTGGGGTGGTTTGCCAATTCCTTCTCCACAGGATCTTCCTGATTCAGGGATTGAATCAACATCTCCTGCACTTGTCAGCAAATTCTTTACTACTGAGCCACCAAGGCTTCCCATGATACATAGTACTATCATCATTATATACATGTGTATGTAAAATGCTCACAATGGACACAATGGACAGAATTAGCTTTCTAAATGATCTTTCTGCCTCTGGCCTTCCTCCTCTCCAATGTATCATTGGATACAATGTACCTCCTCTCCAGTATATCATTCAGCATTTGCTATCCTCATTATTTATTGCCTGAACAAAGAAAGCAAAGTAAGTGATATGCTAGAAACATCAAAGTGGCATAAAAAAGAAAATTTGTGAAAATATGGATGGACCTGAAGGACATCATACTAAGTGAGAGCAAAGCGAAAGCAAAGTCGCTCAGTCGTGTCCGACTCTTTGAGATCCCATGGACTGTAGCCTACTAGGCTCCTCCATCCATGGGATTTTCCAGGCAAGAATACTGGAGTGGGTTGCCATTTCCTTCTCCAGGGGATCTTCCTGACCCAGGGATCGAACCTGGGTCCTCCCCCATTGTAGGCAGATGCTTTTACTGTCTGAGCCACCAGGTAAGTCCATGCTAAGTGAAACAAGCCAGAAACAGACAGAAATATACTGGGTGCTCTCACTTATATAAAAAGATTGAACTGATAACCCAGAGAATAGAACAATAGTCCTTTTCTATTGGGTCAGGGGGTGTGGAGAAAGTTGGGCAAACTTTAAATTATAAATAAGTAAGTTCTGGGAAATTAATGTACAGCATGATGACTATAGTTAATAATACAGTACTGTATGCTTGAAATTTATTATGATCTTAGGTGTTTTCCCCACAGAAGAGAAAGAGTGAGATGGAGGTGATGGATGTGTTAATAAAGTTGATTGTAGCAATCATTTTATATTACAATATACATGTTATATCATCATATATGCCATATGCAAATATGTGTATATGCCATATAACATGGTGGCTTAGCAGTAAAGAATCCACCTGCACGGGCAGGAGATGCAGGTTGCATCCCTGGGTCAGGAAGATCCCCTGGAGAAGGAAATGGCAACCCACTCCAGAATTCTTGCCTAGGAAATCCCATAGACAGAGGAGTTTGGTGGGCTACAGTCCAAGAGGTCGAAAAGAATTGGATACAATTTAGTGACCACACAACAGCATATACACACACGTATACCCAAACAAATTTTTTTTTTTTTGCCAAAGAAAAAGAAAATAATGTCAAACTAGCAAGCTCACTGGGTTCTTAATTATTAAACGATATGCCATTCTTTAGTCTGGTTTCTCTGAGTGGAACTCTTGGAACAAGCTCCTCTTCAACCAGCAGGCACAGTGAGATAGCTGATAAGATGCTAAGCAGATCTCCCTTCCTCAGGCTGTGTTAAGAAGGTTTTACTTTAGATTTTCTTTATCTTCTCCTTCAGGCACTTTTCATTCCCCTTATTACTTGCACCAAAAACCACAATAAGATTTTTTTGCCCTGCCTTTGTCACTTACTTAGAACTTTTACAAATAATATGCTTTACAAGTCTCATTTGGAAAGGTAAAATGTCTATGCTTAGTACTCAGTTGTTTCCAAAATCTCATGTAAGAATCATAATTGAATATAAAAGCAAAATATTTTGAAGTCAAAAGCTCCTTAAATGCCCTTTCTTATCTATCAAGTTAAAATACGCCATTGTTGGCTTAAATGTTCTGGTCCTTGTTTGTTTGTTTTACTTAACAGTGAATTAATATAAAACAAACTGGGACATGTGACATCACTGTAACAATAATGAATATTAATTTTTTATGTATTATGTTTGACTTAGGTTTTCTGTTTAGCCGAAAAAAAAGGCTAATATAAAAAGAAATAACAGGAGAAGTTCTTGAGAACTATGCTGTTTTGAATTATTTTTAACCATTCAAATACAATTTATAGTTATCTAATTATAGTTCAATTAGTTATCCTATTGTGGTTTTATGGGTTTTAATCAAATAAACAATATGGAGATGATGTATCTATTATTTCTTCATTCTATATGTGATGAAAACAAGTTTTCATTTTAAGAATGAATAGCTAAAACTACATATTATTTATTTTAGCTGTTAACTGATATTATCTATGTGTCAAAACTTTATTAATAAATTTCACTTTTTCCTTAAATGAAAAAATAAAATGCTTACTCCTGGAATCAGTTCTACTTTATTGTCACTTAGCTGTAATTATTCTGTTTGCTTTGTACTTACAGTGCCTGCCTATTTCCCTGTTGCCCTGCAAAGCATAAGATATGAACTTGAAATGCAAAAACTTTTTTCAATTTGAAAAGCTCTGCCTTTTAACAAGGAGCATTGAAAGAAGATGCTGGTCCTAAGAAAATGCTCTTGAAAGAGCTTTTATATAAAATATTTCTTGCTAATTTTATGACAAATAACTTACAGATATTTTTTATTTGGAAAAGCACTTGTTTTCTTACAGCTAGTAGAGCAAGGGATTCCGTTGTTGAATGCTTGTTGATTTTGTTTTGTTTTCTGTTTAAATATGCTTTTAGGTTTCAATTGGTTAAAATAATTTCTAAATATAAGACAGGACTCCAACTACAGGTAACAAAAGCAAAATTAGACAAGTGGACTACAAACTAAAAAGCTTCTGCACAGCAAAGGCAACAAGCAACAGAATGAAAACATGGAATATAGTTGTGAGAAAATATTTTCACATGTATCTGATAAATGGCTGATCCCTAAAATACATATCTAAAACACATAACTCAATAGCAGAAAAGATTAACCCGATTTTAGAATTGACTAAGAGTCTTGAATGGACATTTCTCCAAAGACAATATACAAATGGTCAACAAGTTTATGACAAAATAATCAGGGAAATGAAAATCAAGAATTCAATGAGATATCACCTCATACTTGTTAGAATAGCTATTGTCAAAAAAGAGAGAGACAAGCGTTGGTGAGAATGTGGAAAAATCAGAAGCTTTGCTCACAGTTGGTAGGAAATAGCAAATGGTGCAGCTACTGTGAAAACTGTGGAGGTGCCTCAAAAAATTAAAAAAAGAACAATCTTAAGATTCAGCAATTCTACTTTTGGGTATTTATCAAAAAAAAAAACACACACACAAAAAAAACTGAAATCAATGAGATGTTAGAGTTCCATGCTCAAGCAGCAGGAGGCAAGATGTAGACACAACCTAAATGTCCATTTGCAGAGGAAAGAATTAAGAAAATGTGCTGTATACATACTCAATAGATTATTATCCAGCCTCAAAAAAAAAAAAAATTCTGCCATATTAGAATACATGGATGCGCCTTTAGGACATTAGGCTACATGAACTAAGTCAGTTACAGAAGAACAAATACTGCATGATTCAACTTCTATGAGGAACCAAAAACAGACTCCTAAAAGAATGGGTTGTTCCAATTTTTCTCAAAATTTTCTACCAAAGCAGAAAATTTATATAAGCAAAGAAGAGAATGGTGGTTGCCAGATGCTGAGACAGAAAGGGAAATGAGGAGTTGCTAATCAACATATATGAAATTTCAGTTATGCAAAATGAGTAAGTTCTAGAGATCGAATGTTCAATAGTGTACTTATAACAACATTGTTCTGCAGACTTAACAATCTGTTAGGAGGATAGACTTCATGTTAAGTGTTCTTACCCAAATAATTTTTAAAAAATTGTTTAAGAGGCTGAACAATAAAATTAAAATTTAAATTAAAAAAAAAAAAACAGAGCCCAGCACATTTATTTCCCCACAACCCTCTTCCATTCTCTAACTATAGAAAAAAGTCAGAAAAGATAGAAAATCAAGGGCAAAGCTACAACCCTTTCAAAAGTGGCAGCAGCAAGCAATGTGTTATATCAATTTTTCTCCAAATTTTTTACTAAAGCAGAGTATTCTAAAGGTCAGTGGAAAAGAGCAAATGTAACCACAGTATGCTAAATGGTCATCCTGAAACATTGTTACAAAATTCAAAATTTGTTATTTTGTAGTTTTCATGTGAATGTGGATTTCTGCCTTCTACCAGTCTGCTCCAGAGTCTGTATAAACTTAGGTGTATGTGTAGCTATAAATAGGCTTGCTTCATACAACAACTGTTCAGTTTTCAAATTTACAATCCTTGAAAAATTACACCATGTTTTATAGAATTTTTTTTTTTTGCTTTTTCCCCCTATATAATGCCTTTTACCTAAAACACACTAAGTAAGTACATTGTAAAAGTACTATTTCTAAGATAAGACTTCAGGCAGACACTCAATTGACTTTTCACCTCAAGTTCTAGTCAGAATATTGACACACATACAAGGTTGGCCCCGTTTGAATATACTCCAAATGTTTTCCTTGGGTACATATACAAAAAAAAAAAAAAAAAGGCAACAAAATGGTAGCACATTAGCTTAGTACAAATGCTGTTTCCAAGTGTTTTGAAGGACTCACCCTTTTAGCCTGTATATTGCCCTAAAGGTATTTTTCTTTTTTACCTTTATCAGTGAAAAAGAATGAATTCCAGAGCAAATACCTCAAGAAGAGTGGCTAAATTCTTAAATTTCATTGTGCCTTACACTGATCATCTTTACAAATGTTTTCTAATGGCTAAAGGCTAAAACCTGGAAAGAAGAACTTCTTCATTAAACAGTCTTTAGAATCAGAGAATAGTTATTTTAGCAGAAAAGGATGTGCATTCTGAACTAGAGTAAACTCTCTCAGTTCAAATTGTGTAAAATTCTATCGTGGGAGAGAAGTGAATCTGGGTGCTCTTTCAAACAAATGGTCTACTGAAAACTCTGTGGACAGGCACAATTATTCTACTCCTCTGAACTTTTATTACTATAGTTAGTGCTACTGTGATAGCACTTATCACACTGGGTCCAGTCAAGGAATCAGTTGTCTACAACCCAGGTTATCCTATTAGACACTTGAACTCCTTGAGATTAGAGATGGTGTCACTGTTTATAACAGCCAGGACATGGAAGCAACCTAGATGTCCATCAGCAGATGAATGGATAAGAAAGCTGTGGTACATATACACAATGGAATATTACTCAGCCATTAAAAAGAATACATTTGAATCAGTTCTAATGAGGAGGATGAAACTGGAGCCTATTATACAGAGTGAAGTAAGCCAGAAAGAAAAACATCAATGTAGCATACTAACGCATATATATAAAATTCAGAAAGATGGTAACGATAACTCTACATGTGAGACAGCAAAAGAGACACAGATGTATAGAACAGTCTTTTGGACTCTGTGGGAGAGGGCGATGGTGGGATGATCTGAGAGAATAGCATTGAAACATGTATATTATCATATGTGAAATAGATCACCAGTCCAGGTTTGATGCATGAGACAAGGCGCTGAGGGCTGGTGCACTGGGATGACCCAGAGGCATGGGATGGGGATGGAGGTGGGAGGGGGGTTCAGGATGTGGAACACATGTACACCCATGGCTGATTCATGTCAATGTATGGCAAAACCACTACAACATTGTAAACTAATTAGCCTCCAATTAAAATGAATAAATAAAAACAAAATAGAGATGGTGTCAATTTTCAGTGTTGCTTCTTATCAAGGGCTTCCCAGGTGGCGCTAGTGGTAAAGAACCCACCTGGCCAGTGCTGCTGCTGCTGCTGCTAAGCCGCCTCAGCCGTGTCCGACTCTGTGCGACCCCATAGACGGCAGCCCGCCAGGCTCCCCCGTCCCTGGGATTCTCCAGGCAAGAACACTGGAGCGGGTTGCCATTTCCTTCTCCAATGCATGAAAGTGAAAAGTGAAAGTGAACTCGCTCAGTCGTGTCCGACTCTTAGCGACCCCATGGACTGCAGCCCACCAGGCTCCTCCATCCATGGGATTTTCCAGGCGAGAGTACTGGAGTGGGGTGCCACCTGCCAGTGCAGGAGACCCAAATTTGATCGCTGGGTTGGAAAGATCCTCTGGAGAAAGGAATGGCAACCTACTCTGGTATTCTTGCCTGGACAACCCCATGGACGGAGGAGCCTGATGGGTTATAGTCCATAGAGGCACAAATAGTAGGACATGACTGAAGTGACTTAGCGCACACATTGCCAGGGTGATTTTGAGTTCTGGGAAGTATGGAATGATGGGATTACTGATATGAACATCTGTGCTAGCCACTTCCCATTTCATTCTATGGAGAAACAGCTTCTCCTCCTATATTACAAACTGCTATTTTAGCTTTATCAGATTTGTTTACTTAAGACTACAAGATATTATTTCTAACTTCTTTTGTTTTGGTCCATCCTTCTGTTTGTCTTTCATCCTCCCTCTGTTCTTGATTTATGTACTTTTCCTGGTTCTTCTCCCGTATTTTTATTTATTTATTTATTTATTGGTATGGTCACCCGAAGATCAGCACCTTTGTCTTTCACGTTTGTTGACAATTTGCTCCTTACATAGTGTTAGCACGTGGCAGATTATCAGAAATACTTGTTAAAAGAAAATATATTTCTTTTTTCTAAACTAAAATTTTGGAAGAAATCTTTCCCCAGAATTCTAAGTTTCCTCCTCTTTTTTCTTGCCCTTTCCCCTTTCAATACTGTTTTACCATGTGAAACAATTTGTTTTGGGTTTGTTTTTTTTTCCCTTTGGCTTTGTTTTTTGTTTATACAGAGACCATTCATCAGTGTAGTATCAATGAAGAAATATATTCATTAACAATGTGATATGATTCTGTTCTACTATTGCTTTGTTGTTCAGTCACTCAGTCATGCAGTCATGTCCAACTCTTTGTGACCCCATAGACTGCAGCACACCAGGCTTCCCTGCCCTTCACTATCTCCTGGAGTTTGCTCAAACTCATGTCCATTGGATCCGTGATGCCGTCCAACCATCTGTCACCCCCTTCTCCTCCCGCCTTCAATCTTTCCAAACATGAGGGTCTCTTCTGATGAGTCACCTCTTCACATTAGGCGCCCAAAGTATTGGAGCTTCAGCTTTCGCAGTCCTTCAGATGAATATTCAAGGTTGACTTCATTTAGGATTGACTGGTTGGATGTCCTTGCTCTTCAAGAGACTCTCAAGAGTCTTCTCCAGCACCACAGTTCGAAAGCATCAATTCTTTAGTGCTTCACCTTCTTTATGGTCCTACTCTCACATCCATACATGACTACTGGAAAAACCATACCTTTGACTAGACAGACCTTTGTCATCAAAGTGATGTCTCTGCCTTCTAATATGCTGTCTAGGTTTATTATAGCTTTTCTTCCAAGGATCAAGAGTCTAATGTGGCTTAAAATTGAATACCTCCAACACATGGAATATGGTCAATATTATGGCAATAATTTTGTATGGAGGCAGATAGTTCTAGATTTATCACAGTGATCATTTCATATGTTGAATCACTATGTTGTACACCTGAAACTAACAATATTTTAAGTCAACTATATGTCAATCAAACAATAAATTTAAAAATAAAATTAGCTGAAAAGCAAAACACATACATACATACATACATACAGATGACCCTTGAACAACACAGGAGTTGGGGGGCCAATGCCCACAGAGATAAAAATCCACATAACTAACAGTTGGGCCTCCATACAGGTGGTTCCATACTCAAAGATTAAACCAACTTCTCATTTTGTAGGACTTTACTATGTATTTTATAAAAAAAAAAATCCATGTATAAGTGAATCCTCCCAGTTCAGCCTATGTTGTTTAAAGGTCAACTGTACTTCCTAGTTTTTTTTAAATCTTCCTCCCTTAGATTCAGCTTTTATGTTGTCTGATCATTTCACTCAATGTCCTTTTCTGATCATCTTTTTTTTATGAACATCTTCATGTTGGGAATAGCGATTTTAAATGTAAGAAGAAAACTGACACTGAATATCATTTAATATTTTACCAAGTGTTTTGCATGGATAATCACTTTAAAAAAATATTTGCTGAACAATCATTACAGATACCATATAAATAAACATATATTGGAGTCTATTCCTCATTTTCTTTTTCTGAAATTTTTCTTCTAACAAAAAGTGACTCCTATTTATGCCCTCACTTCTTTCTTTCCTGCAACCTGGAGATATTTATTTAGCTTGATGAATACTATGGGGTTTGAAGAGAATTTTTAATTTGCCTGGCGTCACATGGATAATTGTATTAATAGGAAGGATGAAGCTAAGCTCTTCATATGCATTGTTTCTGCTTACCCTCACAGCATTCCTCTGAAGAAAGCACCATTACCCATTTTACAGAGTGGTATAAAAGTTAGAGGTGTTAGGAACATGCCTGAGGTGACTAGTATTCTGGTATATGACATTAGCAAGCTTATATTTGTAACCACTGGGGCTTCCCCTGGGGGCTCAGTGGTAAAGAATTTGGCTGCCAAGCCAGAGATTCAGGGTTCAGTCTCTGGGTTGGGAAGATGCCCTATAGAAGGAAATAGCAACCCATTCCAGTATTATTGCCTGGGAAATCCCATGGCAAAGGAGCCTAGTGAAGAGCCTGTAGGGTCAAAAGAAGCAAACATGACTTAGCAGCTAAACAACAAAATTACTAACCATTACATTCTCAGATTCTTCTACATCTGCCAACCCACAGCCCATTTTAGCCACTCTCTGCATTGAGCTTGGGATGGGAAGTAAACCAGAAACCACATTACCCTCTCCCATGGTATCCTACTGTGCTGTGTTATCTTTCATTCACAAAATACATACACTGTCCAGATGCATGAAGAGCATGTGATCAGCATTTCAAAGTGACGTATAAATTAAAGTGAATCTATTCTGGAAAAACAAAATTGTAAATACATTGAAGAAGTCGCAGTTCAGTTCAGTCGCTCAGTCGTGTCCGACTCTTTGCGACCCCATGCATCGCAGCTCGCCAGGCCTCCCTGTCCATCACCATCTCCCGGAGTTCACTCAGACTCATGTCCATCGAGTCCGTGATGCCATCTGTATATGTGAGAAGACATCCTTGGTGTAGTTAGACACTCTTAATCAGGAACACCTTTCTGCAGCGAGAGGGATTCTTAAGTCATTGGAGTAATGGAAAAGAAGGATTACACATTTGGAGACTTGAGAGGGCCTGCGTGTGTCCTGTTGGTATAGCTCGGAGAGAGTGGTCTAAGGTGTCACATGATGGGAGTACAGAGTCCCTGTTCCTTCTAGAAAAAGTTCCCATAAATCACTCCAGAGGAAAGCGTGTATAACCTTTACGGAAGCCTGGAGCATGTTTTCCTCATGAACTTTCTGGCATCTGGCAGAATGAATGGCTGATTCCCCACCCAGCCATGCTTACAATGTTTTTGCAACTGGGAAATATCCTGGATATTAAGGGCTCAGCAGAAAATGGTCTCTGCCTTATTTAGTCATTCCAAACAGGCCATTGACATCTGAAATTAGAAATAAAAGAGCTGAAGCACTTCAAAGAAGACAAATTCCACTGATACTCTTATTTCCCCCTGAAAAGACAAATAGTATTTCAGCATGGCAGCTGCTCCAGATTCCAAAACAGGCCACATGTTTTGTGACAGCTGCTGACACAAGCAATTTCCTCAGATTAAATCTTTCAGCATATTTCATACAGAAGGAGGCGAGTCTTCTCCAGCAGACTGAATTTTAAGTAAAAGACGACCCTGTTATGTTTTCTCAATGTGTGTGTAAAGCAACACAAACAACAAACCCTATTAATGTATTTAAACAATTGAGATGGTGAATGAAGCACCCGATAAAAAGAATTGTTGAGAAGTTACCTAAAATGTTTCCTTTGGTGGTCCTAACAATAGAATCATGTGCACTTTTAAGAACTATATAAAACTCCACTTCTGAGAATCCAGGCCTGGCACCTATGGAACTGTCGTTCGTCATTCAGTCATTAAATCGTGTCCGATTCTTTGCAACCCCATGGACTGCAGCATGCCCGGCTTCTCTGTCCTTCACCATCTGCTGGAGCTTGCTCAAACTCATGCCCATTGAGTCAGTGATGCCATCCAACCATCTCATCCTCTGTCACCCCCTTCTCCTCCTGCCCTCAATCTTTCCCAGCATCAGGGTCTTTTCCATTATGGCACTATGAAGCTTATTAATTCACTTCCCCATATCCATCCCTTCCCACTCTTAACTCATACTGGTCAAGAACAAAAAAC